>NW_026705257.1:680000-914513 GCF_029867415.1 Vicia villosa
TAAACTCCACCGGGGATTAATTCCATCCTGACAAATGAGCTGAGGAGGAACACTGAAGAAAAATTCTTCCACGAAGAACAAACTCAGTGGGGATTATCAATTTCTACGAGTGATTTACAGATCGTCTTCTTCTTATCAAAAAGATTAGACAACACATCAAGCTCTATTATGGGGAATCAGAGAAAATTTCTTTGGAGAAAATCTCCATTCCGAACTTGCAGAGGAACTAAGAAGTTAACATCAAAGCAAACAAGTTAACGTGCGGGGGATTTTAGTTCAAAACTCAACACAAGGTGAGAAAGAAAACCCAACAGTCAACCGTTGTCTCAAAACCTCTTGGTAGAGAGTGACATACTCTGGATTGATCATGGCAACAACCTTTGTACTTCAAGCTAGTGAGGTGATCAAGGTAACTTCTGATTCACAACTTGCCCCAGACTACGTGGTCTATGAAAGGAAACTATCTCAAAAAGGTTCATAGAGATCTTTGGCGTCATGCAGACTTGGAATAATCTGCCCCGGATCAACAGAATTTTTTGAGATTTGTCAAATCTTGACGTAACTGCCCCAGATTGACTAAACTTGGCACATTCTTTTACTCGACAAAGTCTTCAAACTTTGCCCTATGATGGTAATTAAACTTGCAAAAGCATTATATTGGGAAAACAACATGCCCCTGGCAATGTTTTAGTTTTCTACTGATGATCAGATGTAAACTTCCTGGATGTCAAACAAATGTTTATAAGCAGAAAAATGTTTATTCTGAGAATGATAATGAAAATGCAACAATTATGTAAGTCTTGAAGTTTTTTTTTTATTTAAAAAAGATGTCGCAAAACCTTGTGAATGAATCACTAGTTAAGAGATGACATTGATTTTTTGTATGCATATGATACCAACACAAGTTTTCAGCATAACCGATAGGAGTCAGGAACGCTTTCTTGTTTAAGTATGCTTTCGAAATAAACCCTGCTTCAATTAGGACTTTTGAGGGTTGTAACGTGGCCTGGTTCATGGTTTTCAAAAAAAAAAGATTTTTAGGCTCAAAGTTTATTTAGCCCACCCCATCTTCGTGATGTTCTCCAGTCCTATGTTCAGTTAACTTAACACGAGTATTCATCTCTCAAAAGGATTTTGTGCCATTAAGGACCTGATGAAGCTTTCTTGGAGTAGCAGTCACCCTTTTGTCTTCATTTTTGTATTCACACAGATTTGTTCATTGTTGAGGACTTTTGCTTTGTAGTCCTTTCTTTTCACTTTTCACTCTTTTCTCTTCTTTTCTTTTTTTTTATTTCCCTAACTTTTGCCTGGACTAATTCTTTTGAATTGGTCGTCCAGCGGGATGCTCTAACTTTTGCCTAAGTCACTTGTTTTCAAGTTTTTGACTTAGCGAGTTTTTTTTCCTTTCTTTTTTCACTTTTTCTTTCATTCTTTTGATTTGAACAAATCGTATGATATTGACTTTGTCTTGACTTGTTGAGAGGGTTGTGACTGCCTCATTTCTTGGCGGATGAAGGATAACCATTGTGGTTTCACATTTTCCAGCCTTTTGATGCGCGGGGAATAACCATTGTGGTTTTCCATGATCCAACCATTGATGTGGATTTGACATGCTTGACCTTTGGATGCACAATCCTTTTTGAAATATGAACACTCGGTCAAATTAACTGAACACTACCCTGCCCCAGGTTAAAAATTAGGGTTTTTCGTTTAGAAAAGAAAACTCCTACTTCAAGGCTCAAAGGGGTTAACAAGGGATTATCTTCCTTATATCTCCGGTGTTTGGGAATTTGAAACAATGCCTGTACATCATCAGCAGGGTTTTATTCAAAAGCATACAACCAGAAATTTTGCGTTTTCAGATCATCATCCTCCCTCCAATCTTTGCATAAGCAAGAGTTTGGCAAAAGCAATTGGTATCATAATGCATAAAAACAAATAAACATGAGTGAAACGAATGGATTACTTCAAGACAAACATTATTATTGTGTTAGCATTAACATTCAAAAACAAACAAGTTTCTACATGCAAACAATGCATTGAAAAACAAGAAATATTACAAATGGAAATCAATAAGAATACTAAAAACTGAGAAAAACTCTCTCCATCTGGGCATATGCTGAACGAAACATCTTTCGAACTTCAGGCTACCATCAATAGTGATTCAATCATGCTTTGGCAAAGAATTGGCTTGAACATCATAACCAACATCTTGGAAAGTCAAAATACCAACATGGATTAATCTTTGAACTTCATTTTTTAGAGGCCAACAATTCTCTAAGTCATGTCCAGGAGCATTCTGATGAAAAGCACAAGTGACATTAGCATTGTACCACCAAGGAATCTTCTCGGGAATTGGATGTGTTGACCTTGTCTGAACCAAATTCTTATGAACTAGAGCAGGGAACAATTCTGCGTAAGTCATGGGGATAGGATCAAAATTCCCCTTTTGAGGTTGATTTTGCTCGTTCGGTGGAGAATCTTGTTGACGAGTGCTCTGCTGATAATCTGGGATTGCATGAACTGAATTGGATACAGGAATGACATAGGAAACATGCTGATGTTGATGATGATTGTTTCCTCCCTTGATTCTCTTCTTTGAAAAGTCATTACCAAACTTCTTCACACTACCAGCTGAGTTACCTTCTTCAAGCAAACATTCCTTTCGGACATCTTTTTCTAGAAGCACTTTCATATCCACCTCTCCATGGGAGTCAGTAGGTGTACGGACTACTATCCCCTCAAGAAAGGATGAGTTCAGAGTTTCAAGAAAGACCTTTGCCATCCTTTCTTCCATCATAGAAGGATTGACTTGGGCAGCAACTAGAGCCTCGACCAGAGCAGTCAGATGCTCCATACCAGCCTTCAAAGTAACCACCTCTTCACGGAGTTCAAGAATCTCTTGTTTGATGCTTTCCATTTCTCCTTAGCAAGAGTGTTGTACTGATGATACCAGGAGAAAGGAAATAAGGCTCTGGAGAATTTCTTTAGAAAGCAGGACCAAATGCAGAATGATGCATGCAATGCAAATAATTTGTTTTTTTTTTTTAAAATTTTATTTTAATTTTTGAGTTTCAAGGAAATTAAGATATTAACTTGTAAACACTCAAACATTGGACTAAAGCTTTGATTAAGTTATCATCAAAATCAATCATCCATTTTGGTGGATTAGAATTTTCACCCCATCAACACCCAAGATCCATTGAGTTTGATGAAACTTATGATGTTTACAAGAAAAGACCTCTAAGTTCCTTGAAAATCAAAAGAAAAAGAGTTTTCATGGATGCATGAATGCATGGTTTATGCACCAACCACAACCAAGAGTACGCAAGGTCACATAAGATCATAGTTCAAAGGTTCGACGTCACGAGCATGGAGCCATGGGTCCAACCATCCCAAAAGGTATGATCTAAGGAATTTTGTACCTGCCGATCGGGTTCTACAAAGGTTCCCAGAGTTTTCAATCTTCTATCGGATATTACCGGCACGCACAATTGCTCATGGGCGCCAATAATATGCCTAAAAAGACCTCGTCTGAGCGTAGTATCGCATGACAACAAGCTCAAATTGGTACTTGATCTTGTTTCTGCACTACATCCTAAAAAGGCTTAGATTGGTTTAAAGGGTTCTAGGTCATTCAGCTTCTACGGACACTCACTATTGAAAGTAATAGCGTTATCACGATGGTTCGTAACAACCTCTACTACCTTCCATGAGGCCTCCACTGATTGGGGTTCCACCATATGACGCTCATGTTAAGGATTGCTCCTGACATGCGACTATTGGTCTTACCACCTCCTATCTCAAGTTACTCACCAAAGTTCGGGTTAGAACTTTATCTCATCACAGAGGAACCATTGAGCACCAAAAAGAAAAAAAAGAAAATAAACAAACAAAGCACACAACAATATATACAGATGAAAACACACAGATAAACAAAAATAGGCTTAACACACTTAAAACTGGATCCCCAGTGAAGTCGCCATTTTTCTGTAGCGGGGAAAATCTGACATCGAAGCCATGGGATTGACTCGAATCAATATTCCGTTTTGAAATCGCCACCGCGCTTTATTTTTTCAAAGGAAAAGGGAAAAGAACGTAAAACCCAAAGTTTTGTTTTTAAAAAAACAAGAAAGAGAACTCAGGTTCGGGTGTTGATTATATGAGGGGAAGGTTTAAAGCACCCCTCATATCCGTGGTACTCCACGGGAACCTTTTTGAAAATCTGCGTGTGTGTGCTAAAAAAAACGGTTTGTTTTATTTTCAAAATAAGCTCGGCAAAGCGTTAAGCTTTGGGCCTACATACCTCCTCGGTGCAATGGAGAAGTCAGAGCTAATGTAGTTCCGCTTTTGGGAAAAACGTTTTTAAAACGAATAAACACTTTGTTGTCGTTAGAGAGAAATACTCAGCCATTGATCTTGAGCATGAGAACAAACGAGTTCTTTGCATCGCAAATGAAAGAAGGGATCCAACTCGGATAAAATCAACGAGTATGCCACTAGCTCTCTCACGCGGAAAAGATCTCGTTATTATCAATCAATTTCAAAATCGTGGGGTATAACCACTCGTTTCGACAATTAACGGTGTCTAAACTTTTGAAGAAAAGCCACTAAGGGCGAAAGATATTTTTTAAAGAAAGAGGTTTTGAAAAGATTGCAAACATAAGAATATTTTGGAAAAAGGGAGAAGATTTTGAAAATTTAAGAATGGGAGGAGATGAAGAGGCTAACCTAATGCATAAAATAAAAGCTAAGGAAAGAAACGGTCTAACCGAATAAGAAGCCAACACTTGACATTAAGAGCCAAGGTAGTTTTCCCATCCTTTGGATTTATCAATACCAACACATTAACACTTGGGGATCCAGATGAACTTATTGTCTTAGCACCATTTTTTACTAAGCACATTAAGATTCTGACAAAAATTGGGCAGAGTAACGGCTGTTTTTGGGTAAAATCCTTATCTCAATGCCTTGGAATTAACCATCAAGGGCTTTCAAGGAAATACCTGCACACATAAACATACAACAGAACAATGCCAGACAGACAGAACAATCACAGGATAGTAATATAATGAGTCCAGAGGTACTAGGTCCATAAGTCTGAATCTCCAAATTGCTAGGGATAGTAACTGATAGTCCAAAGAGAGCCTTATGTATTTTTTTAGATTTTTGATTATTTATTAGTGTTTTAGCGAAAAAATAAAGTATGGTCCAAGTGGACAAAGAGAAAATGACAGAAAGTAAATATAATGAAATGATAAAGTAAAGCGATAAAGCGAGAAATATAAAGAGCGGTAACATAAAGAGCGGTATAGTAAAGGTGCGGAAATTAAAGTTAGTTGTTAAACGTTAAAGATAACCATCTTGAAACTTGTCAAGTATGTTATCAAAGTTAGTAGGAGATCGATGGTGAGTGAATGATGTACTCGGATTTAAATTCAATGGGGTTTATCAGAAGCTTGATAAAATCATAGCGACTACACGATAAAAACCTCCACAAGTCTTAAATCAACCGCATACAATTCTCTTCCATATTTGATCTTTTTTTATTCGGGACACGAAATATTGCGCTATGTTAAGCAGATCGCCAAGTGATTTATATAGAAATCACCCTACAACGAGGCCGGTCAAAACTTTATGTGCTAATGCATGCGAGAAGAACGATATGTAGATCATTTTCCGAAAGCAATACCGCACGAAAAGAAAAATGGTGAGTGATCTAGTCTTTACCAAGAATCCATAAGAATTCCCAAGGTATTAAGACTTTCATCGATCAAAATAAAGAGAAACAAAAGATGGAACCACATTAAAAGCTCCTTTCATCCATAATTTCAATCACTTAATTTTGCGGATTTGGATTCTCATCCTATCGACGCCCTAAGTCCATTGAAATTAGAGAGAAATTAGGCCTCTAACTTGTGATTCAAAGAAAATATCAAAAGAATGGAGTAGAAGATGAGTTAGAACCAAAAACAAGTCAAAAACCACAAAAATCAGCATTCTGCTCAGTGTAAATCGATTTGCACAGAGTGTAAATCGATTTGCACAACTCTGTTTTCAAAATTTGCGCAGTTTTCAGTTGTGTAAATCGATTTGCACAAGATGTAAATCGATTTGCACAACACAGTTTTCAAAAAAACAGCAAATAAAGAGAAGAAAATTTGTTTAAACATAAAACCAAACACCTTGTGATCTTGGATCAATTTGTGCACGAAAATGTATCAAGTAAGCAAGCAAATCTCATCAATATAGCACCAAAGGTGCATCAAGCATAAACAACAATGGATCACATCTTGAATTATGGAATGGATCTAGAATTTTACCAAATCTTTCACAAACTTTGAATCTTCTTCAAGAACACACAACCACAAGCCTTGATCTCTCACAATTGATGAAGAAAAGTAGTGTTTATGTTGAGGTTTAGCTCTAAATTAGTGAGGTTCAAGATGTGACTCACTAATTTGTGTGGAAGAAAAAGAGCTTTGAGTGATGGGTTTGAAAGAGGTGAGGAGAGAATTTGCAATAAGTTTCTTGGCTATCAAAGCTTGAAAAATGAAGAGGGGAGTGCCTCAATTTATAGCACTTAGGCTTGGGAAATTTTGTGGCTTTGAGTTAGGATTGGAAAATAGAATTAGGCTTGGAAAAGTGATTTGGAGCCAAAAATGAAATCCAATGGTCTTGATGCAATCACATGAGGGTACATGATTAGATGATGTAGGAAATCAAATGTAAGAACCAAGACATGCTTCCCATGCTTGCAAATGATGTCAACACTTCAAAAAGCTGAAATTTGCCTTCATTTTTCCAAATTCGTGCTGGTGCAATCGATTTGCACATTATGCAAATCTATTTACATGGCTGAAAAAAGGCAAAATCTGGGGCAAAAACAGTTATGCAAATCGATTGTTGTCTTATGCAAATCGATTTGCACTGATGGCAGAAGCAAATCTGGTGCAGAAACAGTTGTGTAAATCGATTTACACCTTATGCAAATCGATTTGCACAGTGAAAATGTTGAAAAATGCTCCTTTGATGGGTATTTTGACTTGGTACCTACAAAACACAAACATACAAGAGCACAAGGCAATATTTTTGGTATTTTGGTTAGTAAAACAATATACACAAACTAAAACATGGGTGCTCGATGATTCCTTTGCAGATGAATTGAGCACAACATTGCAAGTAGAGGTCTAGGTTAAAACTTCTTGATTGATGATTGGTATGCAAATGATGCGTGATCTTAGGGTCAAAAATTGGGGTATGACAAGATGTTCCTATCAATGGCATTGATGTGAACACACATACAATCCTTCCAATAGCCATAGTTTTCAATGTTGAAAACTGGAGCTCTATTGTGAGCCCCTTTAGGTCCGGAAGCCATCTTTCCAATGAGTGTTTCACGTAGCAAGGAATAAACCAGAGCTCTTGATGCCACTTGTTAGACGCTAGGCTTAAGGATCTAGAGGGGGGGTGAATAGATCTCTCAGAGTTTTTCGGAATTATTTCAAACTTAAGCGAAAGCGGTTCAGGATCGACTCGCGTCTATTCCGGACCACTATTGAAAAGGTTGTATATGTGATAAAACCACAAAATAATTGGGATTAACAATGAAACGATAGGTTATAGAATCAATTTGTTGCTCTAATGAAAAACGATTAACTTCTGATTTGATAAACTTTGTTTGCAATGCTTTGATAGTGGATGAAGCAAAAGCACAAACACTTGGTGATAATATCCAAATTGATTGTGATTCAATATATGGTGAATTGTGATGTTTACGAAGGTTCTAATACACAATTTTAACACTTGAATCGTTGATCAATTTGCAATTATAACCAAGTACGAACAGAACGTAAAAGAAAAGACAAAAGCGATAACAACACGATATTTGTTCAGGCAGTTCGTCGATCGTCCTCACTACGACTACATCTGCCCCCAATTCCAAACGGGAATTGGGATGTCTTTCATTATTATTGAAAACAGTTTATACAAAGAAGATAACAAAGCGATAAACAATAAACCAATTATGTTGATCCTTTGAATCTTCTTCCCCCTTAATCTTGAGCTAGATCAAGGTCTTCCAAGAGCTTTACTTTGACTTCCTTGCTGCAGTATATTGAATTCCTTGAACCCTTGTTCTTCAATATTCACACTCAGCTTAATCTTTGATAAAGCCTCTTGATAAAAACCCCCAAAATTCACCAATCTTGGAGGACAAAATCTTCAGATTTTATTCACCAAAAACCCCACAAATCTTCACCCACTAGGAATCTTCAATTCCGTTCCATGGACGTTATCGATCTTGAACGCAAACCCTCAACGCAAAAATTATTGTGTGTAGTTGTGTTGGAGTTGTGTCGATGATCGAAGATGAGAAGCCTTTGTGTATCTTTCAGTTGTTGGTGTTGAAAACTTCAATAATTGACAGCAAACAATATATATGGGAGCTGGTGTGTTAATGCTGAGCAACCATTCATTTTGGCAGTTTTTGAGCAGATAGGTCGACCTACTTTTTTGGTTAGGTCGACCTAACAGAGTTAAATTTGGCAAAGTTGCAATTTCTTCCAGTTGAGTCGACCTGTTGGTAGGTTAGGTCGATCTAAAGTCAGTTAAATTGCATTTTTGAGACTTTTTCTCAGTTTAGGTCGACCTAGGGTGAAGGGTGAGTCGACCTAACAGAGACATGTTGTTTTTGCTTGTCTTTGAGTCGACCTGCTGAAGCTCTGGGTCGACCTAACAGAAGTATGCTGATTTTACTTCAGTTTGGGTCGACCTGATTGTGAACTAGGTCGACCTGTCAGATGCAAAGTTGGTCAAAAACTCCATTTTCTTTGAGTCATTCACTTGTGCACTTGTCTTTGATTGCTTGTGATGTTTTACATGAATCACAAACTCATTTGTGAGTGTATGCTTGTTCTTACACATTCGCATAACATCATGACATCATAAGCATTACATGATTTAACTAACCCTTTCAAGGATCTTTGGAATTTAGGGCGCACAATTTCAGGTGCTCTTATCAAGGATTGAATTCCTATCTAGGGGCAAGAGGATTTATTTTCCTCTGGCCACGTACCTTCCAATTCAGAGACTCGGTACCTATCAAGGTGCAAGAGGATTTATTTTACTCTAGCCATACTCCTTCAAATTCAGAAGTATCCCGAATCAGAGGCTATGGCCCACTGGATATGGTGAGCTTGATTCCCATGGAAGAACATCCCAGAATCAGAGTTCTTCAAACAAAGATGCGACCAAATCATTTTCCAATGTTGCTAACTAAATTTCCTATAGATCCTTGAAAGCATTGCATTTGCATTCATAACATCGCATAACAGGTTTCCATAACAGGTCCCTCATCTTCTCTCGCTGTTTATTTCAGCACAAATGGATCTCGAACAATCAGTCAAAGACCTTCAAGCTCAGAATGCTCAGTTCCAAGCTTTGATTCTGAACTTGCCCAAGGGGAAAGAAGAGCTGAAGACCATCCTTACGAAGAAAAATAAAAAGAAGGGTAAGAAGACTCTAGGGAAAAAGCTTAGACCGATCTTGCAACTCAGGGAAGCCGAAGTCTCTGAAGACAGTGACGACGAGGAGCAAGATGATGATGCTAGTATCAAAACTGAGGCAAAAAGTAATCATGATTCTGCCATGCCCTCTGAAGAAGAAGAGGACTACCATCGTGAGGATGAACATCCTGATGACAAATATAAGTTGTTGGAAGAACGTATGAAAGCCATGGAAATCCAGAAGGTACTTGGACTAGACGTTGAAGAACTAGGACTCATCTCAGGGGTTGTCATTCCTCCGAAATTCAAGACTCCGACCTTTTCTAAGTATGATGGAGTCTCCTGTCCTAAACTGCACTTGAGATCTTATGTAAGGAAGATTCAGCCTCATACTGCTGATAAGAAGCTCTGGATCCATTTCTTTCAAGAAAGCTTATCTGGAACACAACTATAGTGGTACTATCAATTGGATGGTGCCAACATTCATACATGGGAAGACATGGCTGCTGCTTTCTACAAGCAATATCAATACAATGCTGACTTGGCACCAACTCGCATGAAACTACAAAGCATATCTATGGGACCTAAGGAAAGCTTCAAGGAGTATGCTCAAAAATGGAGAGATTTAGTTGGAAGAGTTCAACCCCCCTTGGCTGACCGAGAGTTAGTTGACATATTTATGAATACACTGACTGGTCCTTTCTACAGCCATTTACTTGGAAGCTCCTCGTCTGGTTTCACTGATCTCATACTGACTGGAGAACGTGTTGAAAGTGGTATCCGAAGCAGAAAAATTCAGGTGGCTACTTCTTCCGGTACTGTAAATGAATCCGACACTGTTGGGGCAATCTTGGTCTCTAATCAAGCATCGACACAACAACAAAACAACCAACATAAACAAAGCGCATCCAAAAGACAATTCACAAAGATCAACATGTCTTTGACTCAAGCGCTGCAACACTTGTTGAAAGCAGAGCTACTTACACAGATAGCTCCTCATCCAAATCCCAACACTTCCTCCCCTCGCTATAATCCCAAGGCGAGGTGTGCATATCACTCCAATAGTCCTGGACATGACACTGACAATTGCTGGACATTGAAGAATAAGATTCAAGACATGATCAATGCCGGGGAAATCAAGTTCGACCCTCCTGCAACTCCTAATGTGATCACTGCTCCCATGCCTAACCACGACAAGATTGCTAATGTTGTGGATGGCTAGAAAGATGGACTTTTAGATCATTAGATTTACTTTCATTTGCAATTTCTTTCCTATTTTTTAAACATTCGACTTATGATAGACATTATCTCTTTTAATAATCATCATCAGTGCATTGCATATGTTTGTCTTGAATAATTTATTTCGTTATCACTCATTTTAAATTGTGTCTTTACTTTGCATATGTTTTATTCAACTCCTGCTAAGCTGTAAGCCTTTTGAGGGAGGATGACGAAAATGATACCGCAACCTCATACAGTATGCTTTTGAACGGACCATGTTGACGATGTACAGACATTGTTTCAACTCCTAGACAGTGGAGATATAAGGATGTTAATCCCTCGTCGACCCCTTTGAGCCTAAGAAGTAGAAGTTCCTTTCTCATACAAATTAAACCCTTAATCATAACCCAGGGCAGAGTAGTTACTCAGTTAACTCAATTATCTTAGCTGTTGTCTACACGAATAATGATGGGTTTCCGCGATCATTAAGTCATGCAGTCAGTATCCACCAAAAGAAAAGATGTTAAGTCAAAACCTATGAAAGAGACTTATCAAAAATCAAAACATCCCGCTGACTGTAATCTCAAAATAAACAGTTCAGGCAAAAGTTAGGGATAACAAAATCAAAGAGGAGGTTGCTAAAAATTTCCCCGACAAAAGAAAACATTTCAAAAGAGGTCACTACATATACTCGACAAAAAGAAAAATTACAAGAAAGGATGACTGTCTGTCCAAATAAAAGTTTCGGTGCTTTAACCATCATCAAATGTCAATATTACGTTGTCAAGCTTTGCTAAGGCTTAAACACATGGTTAACTGAGCATAGGATCGAAGAACATCACGAAGATTGGGATGGGTACAAATAAACTTTGAGCAATTATCCTTTGATTCTTAAACCGTGAACCAAGCCACGTTACAACCCTAGAAAGTCCTAACTAAAGCATGGTTAGTTCGAAAGCATAATGTCACCAAAGAGGTATCCTGACTCCTTAAGGTTTACGAAAAATGCTGAGTTGATATGTCGTTTTTACAAACATCGCGTTTTTACCAATATCACGCTTTTTACATCTCCTATTTTAATGTTTTTCAAAAACTCAAGACAGACGTATGCATTGCATCTCATGAATTCATTATTAAACATATTCTGCTACATAATTTCAAATGTTAGCATCAGAAAGAATTTGCACAGGGTATGACTAATGACTCAAAGTTATCCCGACCCACAAGGATTACTCTAAGAAGAAATGTCTCCTACGTATGCAAGGGGCATGACATGCTTTGCCCAATCGATCTGGGGCAATCAAGTCAAGATTCCGAGAATCTCTTAAGGATGCCAAAACAATCAAAGGCATACAACCCAGGTAGATTTGAAGCTACTTCCCGATCAGTCAGGGGCATCACCCTAAGCTTATGATTACTAGGGGCATGTCGCCCATAGTACACATCTCATAAAGTCCTCGCGAGGCAAATCTTTCCAAAGTCCCTACGAGCAGGGGCAAATCTATGCAAGTCCAGTTTGACATCGTGATCAATACTCAGTGGTGTGTCCTACTCAATATATGTCCGGGAATAACAAGAGCTATAAATCACTGGGGGCAATTTTCAAAGCATGCATGCCTCCCCACAGCGCCAGCTTCACAGGGGCATATCCCCACAGAGTAGTCCTCAAAAAGTTATCTTCGAATAATCGCCATAAAGGTTGGCACTCACAATTAAGTTGAGTCAGATGCAACATCAGAGATTATATTCATCTCTCTCATCCCCAATCAGGGTACATCGAGAACAATCACTCAAATGGCTCTCATCTCCAAGCAGAAATCATAAAATCCCCAACTGAGTATCCTCGAGCACGAAGCGGGAGTTCTTACTAAAACAGAAGACTTGTACTCTATATTCTCCATAATATTCAGGGATTTATTTTTCCCCGCCAGACTATTCTACGATCTACTTTCATCATCGATAATATGTTGCATACATATATCATTCATAATCAATCATCACACAAATACATACCATGCATCATGACATTGCATGCTGCAAACTTTGTCTTTCAGGTAATTCCCAAGCAGACGAATGCCATCAACAAATCAATCTCTGTCAGATATACATTCTGGAAAGCATATCCCTCCAGACATTCTGAAGACACCTACATCAGATATACATTCCGGAAGCTCGAACCCCGGACATTCTAAAAGTTCCAATCAGATGAACATTCTGGAAGCGTGACCCCCAGACTTCTGAAACATTCCAATCAGATATACATTCCGGAAGCTCGAACCCCGAACATTCTGAAATTCCCAATCAGATGAACATTCTGGAAGCTTGACCCCCAGACTTCTGAAACATTCCAATCAGATATACATTCCAGAAGCTCTAACCCCGAACATTCTGAAAGTTCCAATCAGATGAACATTCTGGAAGCATGACTCCCAGACTTCTGAAACATTCTATCAGATGGCATCTTTAAGCCCATCTCACAAATCCTTCTCATCATATCAGTCTCCTGGCAGTAATCGAAAACATTCCAAGACCTAATTCAGCTACTACGAACGGTGCTGACATGATCAATCTCCAACAATTACTTCTCAATATAGTGGATTCAGTCTAACGTATGACTCATCCTAATTACATCCTTCAGATACATTCTAACGTACGACGTATTCTGACTCTCAAGTCTATCAAGTCCATCTCAATCAAGTCTCTCAACATTCGGATGGCATCTTTAAGCCCATCTCCGACAATACTCTTCCTGGATGGCATCTATAAGCCCATCTCCGACAATAATCTGCCTGGATGGCATCTATAAGCCCATCTCCGACAATACTCTGCCTGGATGGCATCTATAAGCCCATCTCCGACAAAAGTCCCTACTTCAGCTAGGGCAAATTCCTGGGTATTCTAGTGTTCAATCCTCTTCTACCTTCAAATTCCGACAGGCACACATGCCAGTCTACATCTTCAGATATAAGAAAATTGAACAGGGGCAGCCGTCATACCCCAAAATTTTCCCATACTATTTCTCCTATTCAGAATCAAATCAAAGTATAAAGCTTAAAGACACCCTCTCCTAAACAAGGCTCAAAGAATTAGGGTTTTGTTGCTCTGAAGGAAAATCAATGAACCAAAGGCTCCAAGGCATCCCATATGGTCCATGATACCTCACACTACCTCCATGACAAGTTTCAGGTCTTAATTCAAAAGATTGATCACTCAATTGCTCAGAAAGTCAACGGTCGACTAGTTTGCCTTAAAAGTCAACTGTGGTCAAAATACAGTCCAAACTCCTGATTTTTTGTCAACATCCTCATATTGAAGTATCATTCACCATTTGATCAAGAATTGATCATGGTTCATCAAGGAAAGATCATAAATCAACAGTTCCAAAAGTTTCTAAATTAGGGTTTTCATAGGAGAAAGTCAACTAAACTTTGACCAGCCATAAATCCTACATGGAACATTAGAAATTTTCCAATCAAAGCTCATTTTGAAGGAAATTGAATTCTCTATAAATTTGTATCTCACATGCCAAGTCTAAAAATGCTTCATTTGAGAGATATGGATCAAAACATTATAGGTCCTTTTCAAAAGTCAACCAAAAGTCATCTTTTTCAAAAGAGCACACAAGGAGCATGGAAAATTATTTTGACATGAGACCAAAAAAACTGGTTAGAGGACTCTTCAAGGTTTCTAAAAAGTCCTAGAACTCCTCCATACCTCAAAAATTGAGGGAGATAGGCCTTGTCAAAGTTGGACAAATTTGAGAGGGAAAATGTGAAACAAAAGGCCTCAAATTGATTTCTTTTACAAAGGAGCCCAAGTTTTTATGGCCCAATCTTAAAGCCATGAAAATATGATTAAAATTTTATTTTTATTGAATTTTATTTCATTAAAAAATCATATATTTAATCAATATTTGAAAAAAGAGTGAAAAGATTTGATTTTGTCTCAATTTCAATCACATTTAATCATCAATTAACATATATATTTGATTCAATTTCGTGGAATAAGGATTGGCAAGAGATTGGATCAATTTGGCCATATTTAGAAACTTTAAAAATCATATTTCAATCAAATTTCCATTAATTGATTGAAAGAGATTTTTTGTTTTGATCAACCCTAATTCACCCTCTATAAGTACACAAGCAACACAGATGATAGGGTTACGAATTCTCTGCCAAAAAGAACCCTAAACCCGAGTGAAAAAATCCAAGAAAACTTCAAATTCGATTTCCAAGTCACAGGCCTATTCAAGAGTTCTCTTTGATCCTAATACATTCCAAGGACTCCACTGAACGATTTCAGATCATTACCAGGCTTCCTCGCATCATTAACACGCTCATACAAGCCCACAGTTTGCGTTTTTTCAAAGCTTTGATTACATTGAATCATGCATCCTTTTCATAATCTAAATGCATAAATATGTTTGTTGTGGTGTGTTAACCGTTTCTGGAAAGTTAATTATGTTTTGGTGCGTGTTTGAACCGGATGCCATAGTTAAGTCTTCAAAGCTTTTTTTAGGGCTTTCTGATGCAGGTATTTGTCGGCCAAATTAAGGCCATAATGGGATGCATGAGAGTCATACGAACTCAATGGCACCATCGCGAAAAATTTCTATGGCCATTTGCTTGTATTCGCTATTTGCAGGTGTTAAAGTGAGATTCTTTTATGGCGCTTCTGTAAAAAGCGCTGTAAAAAGTGGATTCTGAAGATTTTGTGGAGAAGACGAGTGCGTGGCTAGTCCTGATTGGCCAGTTTCAAATGAATTTTGGCGCGCGCGTGTGTAGTGGGGATGACGAATCCCATGCGTCTCAGTCCACGCGCTATCATGCTCTCTCGTGCCATCCACCTTCTGACCATGCTGGCAACCCAATCCAGCGCTCTGAAACAGCGAGTCCACCATACTCCCTCTGCGTGTGCCACACAGGATCACCCAGCTAAGTTTTCAATTTTTTTTCTTTTTTATCACATAAACCTTATTTATTTATTTTAAATATTATTTATATATATAAATTTTATATAAAAAATTTGCTTTTTTTTTACAAAACTCTAAAAACTTTTTAACAAACTTTTTTTATTATTTTATTTTTATCATCGATTATTCGATTTTATTTTATTTGTTTGAAAATAGTTTAAAAGTGTTTAAATTGTTTTAATTAATAAATTAATTTTGATTAATTGATTAAAAATAAATCATAGCATTTTAAAAATTGAAATTTTATTTTTTATTGATTTAATTAATTAGGTTAAAAACCAATAATTAATTAAATCTGATATTTTATTTAATTTACGCCCGAATCAGGGTTTGCGAGAATTAGCCATACACTGAAAAAATATTTCTTTGTGCATTTTTTAGGGTTAGCAACAAGGTTTCCTCCGACTATGCGCCTCCCCTATTACGACGCTATGTCTCGATCTTATTATTTTATTTAAATATTTGTTTGCCTTATAAAAATATTATTTGGGTTAACCTCGAAATTCAATGGACTCTTTCTGCACTCACTTCCTTTTCTGTCTGTCTTTGCCAATTTTGCAGGGTTAACCTCGAGGCCACCCCTGACTACGAACCATATCAAATCAAATCAAAAGCTAAGTCTTATTTTATATTTATTTTTAAGTATTTATTTTGCCCTCTTTTATCAAAATTAGGTTAAGCCCTAATTGTCATTGAATTGTTAATGCACTCACCCCTTTGTATTTGTTTTCTGTTTTCCCAATTTTCAGGGTTAGTCAACCGTCAAAGCTCAATAGCCGGTAACCCTAAAACCCATCTGATTTACTTTCTTTAATTATTATTTATGTCAGACCTCTTGCATTGCTGGTCCACTGGTTTCTTTTTCCCCTTCCCCATAATATTGTATCTGCTTCGAGGTTGTATTGTGTGGCCTTGAAGGCACTTAAACTGTGATATTATATTATTGTGTGGTTAGTAAGTCTAGGGAGTGATAACCCTGAATTGAACTTAGAATAACTAATTATAAGATAATTTCTGAATTAATCACGTGATTGATGCACCCACGCACCTTTTGGGGTAACCTCTTTTGTTGCCTTATTGCCTGTTGCCTGTTGCCTTGTGTTTAATGCAGAATAGCCTAAGTCCCTCGAATACAAGGATACCTCAGCAATGTTGCTCTCGGTTCATTCAAAGGTCATAAGTCCCTAATGATGCTGCCTCCGATTCGCCAAATATGACCTCGTCCCCCGAAGTTGCCTACGAAGTGCTAAGGTATCCTCTGGTTGCCTAAACGAAAAATGGCTATTCTGATCCTTCCCTTAGAATACCTGCCTTTCTATGGCTAGGGACAGTCTTATGGCGAACGATAATTCGACGACCCTTCAACCTCCAAATCAACGGACTTCCTTACCCTCCTATGGTATGGATAGCCCTGAAAGGCTAAAAGAACATTTTTCATCTAACCAGGTAATTTGCCCTTAATTGCATGCTCTAGTTTAAAATCTTTTTCTACCCTTTTCTCAAAAATCTTCAAAAAGCTACGCTTATTTACAAGCTAAAGTCTTATTTCTTTTCTACACTTTTCTTTCAAAAGAGCAAAGCAATTAAGAGCCCATGGAAAACCATGGATGCAAAGAGTACCTTACACCTTCCCTTTGCATAAATTACCCCCCGAACCCAAAATTTCTTTTAAAGGTTTTTTTCTGTTCTTTTAGCCTTTCTGATATTTGGATAAAATAAAAGTCAGTGGCGACTCTTGCTTATCGCGACATTTCGATAAAAAGTCAGTTCACCGTATGACATTCTCCCTCCGGGTGAAAGAAACTTAAATAAGGGAATCAGTCATACCCTAATTTTGACCCCCCCTGAGATGTCACATCTCCAGACATTTCATCAACTCAAGACAAGTACCCAGAGTAGTCACTTGTTTATCTGGTACTCAATCGAGGGTGCTCAAGGACAAGAGAGTTCAGGCAAAGGATCAATCAATAAAAAATGACATTTAATACAATCATGGGACTCAAATGATTCATTTATCCACCTATGTTGATTAGATATCAGTCATCAGGGCTCAGGTTCACTCAGGACACCAAACTAGGGATTTGAGTCCATCAAGGACTAAAATCAAGGACCACATTTGGGAAACCCTACAAAGCTCAAGGGCGTCACTCAAAGGATTCAATCAACTTCAAATGATCCATATAGCAATATCCACTAGAAATTGTACTTCAATTCAAGATCGACAGTCATCAATTTCATCTGGTCGACAATTAAGGTTTTAGACCTAATTCACCTAGACAGTTGATTTTTAATCAGGACATGGTTCCACCATTCAAAACATGGCTCAAGAACTTCTGTTACTTCAATATAATCCATTCATATCACTCATTTGAGGAGGAGGACTTGATTCATCACAAAAGTCCAAAATTTCATTTTATTTGGAAAAAGTCAACTGTACAAGATCCCCTTTGACTTTTAAGGTTTTGATCAAACCATGACTTTTTAAGGATCAATATCATCAATATGTTATTATTAAAGTCATTTGACCAAGAAAAATTAAGAAAATTCATCAAGGATCAAAAAGTCAACAAAAGTCAAAATTAGGGTTTTAAAGGGCATTATGGGAAACTCAAAATTTTGCTTACACACTCAAAAATCTCCTAACATGAAAGTTGTAGATCTTGCAAAATAAAACAACTTCTCACATGCAACTTTTTTCAAGAGATCAATCATTTAAGAGATATGAGCTTTTGAAGTTATAGGTTATAAAAACTTAGAGAAAATTCAAAGTGTTTTAACCTAGCTTTCTTCAAACTTTAGGCCTGTTTTTCACAATTTTCCCAAGATATTTTGAAGAAACTCCAAACTAATGAATTGAATTACATGTTAAGGGCTTTCCAAATTGTGCTCAACCTTCTCCAAATTCATTTTGAGCTAGGAGTTATGCTTGTTCGGAGTTGGCCTCGTGAAGAGAAATTATAGGTCATGTACAAATTGTAACTTTGCAAATTTGTGCAAATACCTCTACCAATTGATGGTACACGACCCATAACACATAAGGGGAGATGCCATGCCTTTATTTTCATCATTGCATAAGGATTTAAGAATATTCCCAAAAACAAAAGCATGTGATAATGTAATGATTGCATTTGAGAATTTATGGCAAATTGATGAATCACCAAAGGAATCTTCTCGCAACCAATTGGAGCACATTTCTGTAACAAAATTGTCCCCTAAGATCAAGCAAAACCGAGGGCTAGGGGAGTGGCATAAAAAATCCATCATTGCATATTGGAGATTCTTTGAATTTCTTCGTGGCCAAGAAACCAAAACTCCCTCACTAAGCAAGCTCACTCCTCCAAATTGTACTGAGCTCTTTGCCTATAAATACAAGTGCATTCCTCAGTATTAGACACACCAAAGCAACTACAATTCTTGATTTCTCCTTCTCTCCCTCATGCTTATGGTTTTCAAGAGTTCTTTGGCAAGAATAATCGAATTCTTCAAACCAGAGCTATTATTTTGAAAGTAAGCCTTCTAACAACTCAAGGAGGTTCATTAGAAGTGATCTAAGCACCTGGATCACTTCTGTAAGTGGAGAAACACCTTAGTCACTTTCAATTTGGAGCTTAAGCAGTTGGAGGTCTGTAGAACAAATCAAAGGGTGTCAAACAAATCCAAGCATTCATACACGTTCCTTAGGGTGTATTGAAGCTATCCAGATGGTCGCGGCTCATCTGTAGGTGCAGAATCATCATCTTCCATTCCCATTTGAAGCTTAAGCAAGAGGGGTCGAGTAGATCATTTCAGGGGTTTTTAAAACAATCTAAGTGCCCAGATAGCATCATCAAGGTCCCAGAAAGCTTTTGCAATCATTCTCTCAAAGCAAGAGGCTCTCCATCATCATCACGACCTTCAGTTTCAGAGGTAAGTTTTTGAACTCCACCTCTTTAATTTACACACTCTTTTTGTTAAAGCTTGATACCATTTCATTCAGCATCATCAGAGGATTAAAAACCCTCTATCATCATCTATTTATCTTTCAGTATAATCATTTAATTTGATTTTCAAATTTTAGGGTTCTTCACGTTTTTTAGTTAATTCATTAGATGTAGTTAATATAAATCTGTGTTAGTTACATATTTGAGTTCGTGAGGAAATTTAGAGTGAAATCCATGTTTACATCACCCTGTTTGGTTGAGAAACGAGCAAGGTCACAAATTCAAAATTTGAGAGCTTGAGGTTGAAGACAACCATGGCTGTGGCGCGCAAATTTCAAATCTATGGTTGAAGTTTATTATATTTTGAGTGGAAGGCGTTTCCTAAACGAATTCATCGTTTGCCCTAGTGGCCTCACATGCGCTCTTAGTCCTCTCATGCCTCTAGTCTGGGGTTCGAATCCCCCTTGCCCCAGACTTTTTGATTCTTTTATTTTTCAATAGTTTTCAACTCGTTTTGAAAACAAAACAAACTGAACGCGCATTATAATCACCAACTGGTGTTTGGCCTAGTGGTGTTATTTTGAGTGTGTGACCATAAGGGCATGGGTTCAAACCCTCCAAGGACCAAACCTATTTTTTAACACCTATTTTCCTTCATTTTTTTTCACAAACTTCACACAATTGATTCACCTATCAAACTAAATTATTTTCACTTCTTTTTTTTTCACACTTGTCACTTAATATATCTATTTTGTGAATAATCAAAAAAATCACAAAAATACTATTTATTTTATGTGTTTTTATTAGGTTTAAAATGGTGTGTTTTTAAGTGTTTTTAATACTTTTAATATACATTTTCATTTGACTTTTTTTTAACCTAACCATTTTATAAATAATTTTGTGATAAAACCCTAATCAGTTAGGTATTAATTAAGTATAGATTTTTCTCTTTACCTTAATTAAGTTAACTTTTGACAAAATTCAAAACTGTTTTAATCTCCGATTAACTAGACGATCGAGGTTTTCAGACAACAAAACCTTGTATCATGTCAATCTCTCCAACTGTTTTTCATAAACAGTAAATCAATTTTTTCTAGGCCTCTAGTAGAGTGGAAGTCCCAACCCCTTTTCATTTTACACAGTCAATAAAACTGTTTCAAACAGTATTTTATTTTCAATCAACTGTTTCTTGTAAACAGTAAATAAATCTTTCTGGGCCTCTAATATAGTGTAAGTCCCAACCCCTTTTCATTTTATACAGTCAATAAAACTGTTTCAAACAGTATTTCATTTTCAATCAACTATTTCTTGTAAACAGTAAATAAATCTTTCTGGGCCTCTAATAGAGTGTAAGTCCCAACCCTTTTTTTTCTTTATTTTAATATTCAATTAATTCTTCTCAAACAACTGTTTTCATAACAGTTAACCAGTACTATAAATATTGGGCCTCTAATAGAGTGTAAGACCCAATACCTTCTTTCTTTTTCATATTTTGTTTTTCAAAATTGTATTTACAAAATCTTCTCATCTGTTTTCAAAACATTCATCTGGTATTTGAAAAGCATTATTCCCGGTGAAACTCTTCAAATACCTATGTGACCTAGTGTCCATCTTCACTTCTTCTGTTTTAAACAAAACATTAAACTGTTTTCAATAAATCATTCAACTGTTATCAATAAACAACTAAGCTACTGGTAAGGCTTTGTACATACATCTTCAAAGGCCTCCACTCCATCCAGGTTAGGCTTTACAACTTTCAATTTATAAGCTTCCATTTAAATTACTGTCAAATATATATTGTGTATATATAGGGTTAAATATACAAAACCCCCTGTAATATTAGCGAGATTCTCTTTAGGCCCCTGTAAAAATTTCTTTTTTAAAACCCCAATCGTAATTTTCAGATTCCGTCAAATAGACCCCTGATTGCCAGATTGCAGCAAAGATTCTTTCATTTTTCCAGCGTGGCAATCCACGTCACATTTTTATTATTTTTTAATTAGTTTTTAATGCCATCTGGAAATTTTTAATAATTAATATTTTAAATTTTTTTTTTTTTACTTTTTTAATTACATATTGTTAGAACAAGATTTGTTCTGATCAATATTCTTAGTTTTGATGATAACAAGGATATGAATTTTGTATGAGATAATGTGGTACTCTAATACTATGCAATTTCCGTTTCAGGAATTATACAAAGAGTGTGCACAAAATCAGCGCAAGAAGCACTGACTCAGAAGGTTCAGCATGCAACATTAGAACATGGTCTGGCAAGACATCAGAAGATGGTCAAGCAGAATCAGAACATGGGTCTATGGAAGCATCAGAAGAACTTGAGATCAGAAGCAGAAGCACTGAAGTTCTCATGGTATCACGCTCAGAAGCACTTCAAGGTCAGAAGACAAGAAGATGCTCTGCACCAAAATGTTTGACTCTAATGATATTCAAACGTTGTTTACACAAACATCAGATCAGAAGCAAGTACTAGACTGGCAGGCTACGCTGACTGACAAAAGGAACGCTAGAAGCTAGTAAAGGCAACGTCAGTAGACACAACGGAAACAAGGCTCGAGGTAGTTGACAAAAGAGTGAAACATTAAATGCAATGCTGTACGGAATACGCAAAGCATTAAATGCTCCCAATGGTCATCTTCTCAAACGCTTATAAATATGAAGTTCTGATGAGAAGCAAAGGTTAACGAACGAATTACAAACTCTGAACCAACTTGCAGAAACGCTGTTCAAATCAAAAGCTCTCAAACTTCATCATCAAGCTCACTACATTGCTGATGTAATATCTTAGTGAGATTTAAGCTTAAACTTTAAGAGAAATATCACAGTTGTGATTATAGCTTTTCAGAAGCATTGTAATACTCTTAGAATTTGTTTACATTAAGTTGTAAGAACTAGACTGATCAGGTAGATCAGAATACTCTAGAAAAGTCTTAGAGGTTGTCTAAGCAGTTTGTTCCTAGAGTGATCAGGTTGTGATCAGGATACTCTAGAAGACTTAGAGTGTTTCTAAGTGGAAAACCATTGTAATCAAGTGTGATTAGTGGATTAAATCCTCAGGTGAGGTAAATCACTCCAAGGGGGTGGACTGGAGTAGTTTAGTTAACAACGAACCAGGATAAAAATCATTGTGCAAATTGTTTTTATCTTACAAGTTTTAAAGCTACACTTATTCAAACCCCCCTTTCTAAGTGTTTTGCTATCCTTCAATTGGCATCAGAGCGCCGGTTCTAAGGTGCAAGCACTTAACCATGTTTAGAAAAGATTCAGGAAGAGAAAAACGCTTCTGTAAAAGATGGCTGGTGAAATTCCAACAAACACATCTACATCTACATCTGGCTCTGCTGAGCAATACAATGGTAACAATGGTTATACTAGACCACCATTATTTGACGGTGAAAACTTTGAATACTGGAAAGATAAACTGGAAAGTTATTTCTTTGGTCTAGATGGTGAACTATGGGATCTTCTGATGAATGGTTACAAACATCCAGTAAAAGCTACAGGCGTAAGGCTTACCAGACAAGAAATGGATGATGATCAAAAGAAGCTTTTCAAGAATCATCATAAATGTAGGACCGTTTTGCTGAATGCTATCTCTCATGCTGAGTATGAGAAGATATCTAACAGGGAAACTGCCTATGATATAAATGAGTCATTGAAAGTGACCCATGAAGGAAATGCTCAAGTCAAGGAGACCAAAGCTCTTGCGCTAATCCAGAAATATGAAGCCTTTAAAATGGAGGACGATGAAGATATTGAGAAGATGTTCTCAAGATTTCAAACGCTAACTACTGGATTAAGAGTTCTGGACAAAGGTTACACCAAGGCTGATCATGTAAAGAAGATCATCAGAAACTTACCCAGAAGACGGGGCCCAATGGTGACTGCATTCAAGATTGCAAAGAATCTGAATGAGGTTTCTTTGGAAGAGCTAATCAGTGCCTTGAGAAGCCATGAGATAGAGCTGGATGCAAATGAGCCTCAGAAAAAAGGTAAGTCTATTGCATTAAAATCTAATATTAAAAAATGCACTAACGCTTTTTAGGCTGAAGAAGTAGATTCTGAAGAATCAGAATCAGAAGAAGAAGATGAACTGTCCATGATCTCCAGAAGGGTAAACCAACTCTGGAAGAGCAAACAAAGGAAGTTCAAAAGCTTCAGAAGTTCAAAGAAATTTGAACAAGGAGAATCTTCGGGTGGCAGAAGATTTGACAAGAAGAAGGTCGTCTGCTATGAGTGCAATGAGCCTGGACACTTCAAGAATGAATGTCCAAAACTTCAGAAGGAGAATCCCAAGAAGAAATTTCATAAGAAGAAAGGTCTTATGGCAACATGGGATGATTCTGAATCAGAATCAGAATCAGACTCTAAAGGAGAGCAAGCCACCTTTGCACTGATGGCCACAGTGGATGATGGATCAGAATCTACATCAGAATCAGATTCTGAAGAGGTATTTTCTGAACTATCTAGAGATGAATTAGTTTCCAGCTTGACAGAACTTCTGGAACTCAAGGCTCACCTTAGTATCAAATACAAAAAGCTGAAAAAGCAATTTGAATTTGAAACTAAGAAGCTGAAAGTGGAAAATTCTGAACTGAAGGAAAAAGTTTTAAAATTATCCAAAGATAGTGGATCTCTTTCTGAATCAGAAAAATCCATTCCTAGTCTAAATCATATTCTGAAAGAATATAACTTGAGTTTCAGAAAGTTCCTATCTAGAAGTATTGGCAGAAGTCATCTTGCTTCTATGATATATGGTGTTTCTGGAAATAGAAGGTTTGGCTTTGGCTATGAGGGTGATACCTCACATAAATTTGAACCTGTTGATGATCTGAAAATCACATACAAGCCATTGTATGACCAGTTCAAATATGGCCATGCACATGATATTAGGCTCACTTCACATGCACAAAGTTTTAACACTGTACACACTAAGAAGCATGTGACACAACCTAAGAAATATCATGCTGTCAAACCTAAAGAATATCATGTTGTTCCTCCTGTTAACTATTATGCGAAACCCAAGTTCAATCAGAACTTGAGGAAAACTAACAAGAAAGGACCCAAGTAATTGTGGGTACCTAAGGAGAAGATAATTTCTGTTGTGGATATCCTTAGCTGCAAAGAGGACAGAGCACAAAATGTCATGGTACCTGGACTCTGGGTGCTCGCGACACATGACGGGAAGAAGGTCTATGTTCCATGACCTGGTGCTTAAGTCTGGCGGAGAAGTCAAGTTTGGAGGAGATCAGAAGGGCAAGATCATTGGCTCTGGAACCATAAGTTTTGGTAACTCTCCTTCCATAACTAATGTACTTCTTGTAGAAGGATTAACGCATAACTTATTATCCATAAGTCAATTAAGTGACAATGGTTATGATATAATCTTCAATCAAAAGTCTTGCAAGGCTGTAAGTCAGAAGGATGGCTCAATCCTATTTACAGACAAGAGAAAGAACAACATCTATAAGATTGATCTTTCAGATCTTGAGAAGCAGAAGGTGACTTGCCTTATGTCTGTTTCTGAAGAGCAATGGGTCTGGCATAGAAGATTAGGACATGCTAGTTTGAGAAAGATTTCTCAGATTAACAAACTAAATCTGGTCAGAGGTCTCCCAAATCTGAAATATAAATCAGATGCTCTTTGTGAAGCATGTCAGAAGGGCAAGTTCTCCAAACCTGCATTCAAATATAAGAATGTTGTCTCTTCCTCAAGGCCGTTAGAACTTCTGCATATTGATCTATTTGGACCAGTCAAAACAGCATCTGTCAGAGGGAAGAAATATGGATTAGTCATCGTAGATGATTATAGCCGCTGGACATGGGTAAAGTTCTTAAAACACAAGGATGAGTCTCATTCAGTGTTCTTTGAATTCTGCACTCAGATCCAATCTGAGAAGGAGTGCAAAATGATAAAGGTCAGAAGTGATCATGGTGGCGAATTTGAGAACAGATTCTTTGAGGAGTTCTTCAAAGAAAATGGTATTGCCCATGATTTCTCTTGCCCTAGAACTCCACAGCAAAATGGAGTTGTAGAGCGAAAGAATAGGACTCTCCAGGAAATGGCCAGAACCATGATCAATGAGACCAATATGGCTAAGCACTTCTGGGCAGAAGCAATAAACACTGCCTGTTATATTCAGAATAGAATCTCTATAAGACCTATTCTAAATAAGACTCCTTATGAATTGTGGAAGAACAGAAAGCCTAACATTTCATATTTTCATCCTTTTGGATGTGTGTGTTTTATTCTGAATACTAAAGATCATCTTGGTAAGTTTGATTCTAAGGCACAAAAATGTTTTCTTCTTGGATATTCTGAACGCTCTAAAAGGCTACAGAGTATACAATACTGAAACATTGGTTGTAGAAGAATCAATCAATATCAGGTTTGATGATAAGCTTGGTCTTGAAAAACCAAAGTAGTTTGAGAATTTTGCAGATATAGATATTGACATATCAGAAGCTGTAGAACCGAGAAGCAAAGCTCCAGAAGCTGAAAGTCTCAGAAGAAATGGATCAGAAGATCAAGTTGCTGCATCTTTAGAGAATCACAGGATTTCTGAAGAGCCAACAGTCAGAAGATCTTCTAGACTCTCCTTAGCTCACTCAGAAGATGTGATCCTTGGAAAGAAAGACGATCCCATCGAAACAAGAGCATTCCTTAAGAACAATGCAGAATGTCAATTAGGTCTTGTTTCTTTGATCGAGCCAACTTCTGTTGATCAAGCTCTAGAAGATCCAGACTGGATAAATGCCATGCAAGAAGAACTGAATCAGTTTACAAGGAATGATGTATGGGATTTGGTTCCTAGACCAAAAGGACTCAACATCATTGGTACTAAGTGGGTGTTTAGAAACAAGCTTAGCGAAAAGGGAGAAGTGGTAAGAAACAAAGCCAGACTGGTGGCTCAGGGATATAGTCAGCAAGAAGGGATTGACTATACAGAAACCTTTGCACTAGTGGTTAGGTTAGAATCTATTCGCTTATTGATTTCTTTTGCCACTCAACATAACATCACTCTGTATCAGATGGATGTTAAGAGTGCCTTCTTAAATGGTTATATAGATGAAGAAGTCTATGTCCATCAACCTCCTGGTTTTGAAGACTCTAAGTCTCCATAATATGTTTTCAAACTTAAGAAATAATTGTATGGATTGAAGCAAGCTCCCAAATCTTGGTATGAAAGATTAAGTTCTTTCCTTCTGGACAATGGTTTCACTAGAGGTCAAGTGGACACAACTCTTTTCTGTAAAACATCTAAGAAGGATATTTTAATTTGTCAAATTTATGTTGATGATATTATCTTTGGAACATCTAATGCTTCACTTGGAAAGGAGTTTGCTAAGTCTATGCAGGCTGAATTCGAAATGAGTATGATGGGTGAACTCAAGTATTTCCTTGGGATTCAAATCAATCAAACTTCTGATGGAACCTATGTTCATCAAACGAATTATGTGAAAGAACTTCTGAAGAAGTTTAATCTTTCAGAAAGCAAAGAAGCCAAAACTCCTATGCATCCAACATGTGTTTTAGGTAAGGATGAGGTAAGTAAGAAGGTAGATCAGAAGTTGTACAGAGGTATGATTAGATCTCTTCTATACTTAACTGCTTCTAGACCTGACATTCTATTCAGTGTTTGTTTGTGTGCTAGATTCCAATCAGATCCTAGAGAATCTCACTTAACTGCTGTTAAGAGAATTCTGAGGTATCTGAAAGGTACTACTAACGTTGGTTTAGTCTACAGAAGATCTAAAGAATACAACTTAGTAGGATTCTGTGATGCTGACTATGCTGGAGATAGAATTGAAAGAAAGAGTACTTCTGGAAGTTGTCAATTCCTTGGAAGTCATTTGATCTCCTGGTACAGCAAGAAGCAAGCTACCATAGCTCTCTCAACTACAGAAGCAGAATATGTTGCTGCTGCTGGATGTAGCACACAAATGCTATGGATGAAGAGTCAGCTAGAAGATTATCAGATATATGAGAGTAACATTCCTATTTTCTGTGATAATACTTCTGCTATATGTTTATCTAAGAATCCTATCTTACATTCCAAAGCTAAACATATTGAGATTAAACATCATTTTATGAGGGACTATGTTCAGAAGGGTGTTCTTTCTTTGAACTTTGTGGATACAGACCATCAATGGGCTGATATCTTTACAAAACCCCTTGCTGAAGATAGGTTTAAGTACATTCTGAAGAATATCAGTATGGACTTATGCCCAGAATGAGAAGATGAGAAGATCTTTGTATGAATACTTTTTGAAATGTGTTAGGACTAGGCAGCTATAAGAAGTTCTGATACTAATCAATTAGAAGTTCTGATTCTATTATTACTAACGTTTAATTATCTAAGTTGATTCAGAAGCTCTTTTAAAGCAAAACAGCTGTCACCAGTCTTTCCAGAAAATGAACACGTGTTCACTATTTTTGGACAAGCATGCGTGCAGTTGAGGAGACGCCGCCCTAGGTAACTGTGCAAATCATTTCATCTTGTCACTTTATCTCTCCTAACGTCAATTCTCATTAAATGCATATTGATGTCATTTTTTTTAATCATTTCTCTTAAACAGTTTTTCTTTTTACTTTATTTTATTTTCTTTTTCAAACCGTTTAAATAACCCGCTTCATCTTCATTTCATCTTTTTCACTCTCTCTCCATCTGTGTATCTCTTTCTCTGCATTCGTTTTTTTTAAAACCCTAGTTTGTGATCTGAAACCAAGCAACATCATCATGAATCCTTCTTCAAGCACATCAAACCCAGCAGAAGAAATGTCTTCCTCTCAACTGGTATACAACAAGCACAGATACGCTCCTCTGAAGACTTGCTCCATTCCTAAGTCAGAACTAGAAGTTCTCTGTGAATCCTCAGTGGACTTTGAAAATTTGAAAGCATATGGTTTCAAACCTGATGCTAAGCTTATGGCACAGGGATGGTCAAACTATTTGGCTAGATTGGTTGGACCAAGTTATCCAGCCCTTGTGAAAGATTTCTGGGTTCATGCAACCGTCACTCCAACCGCCGTTATCTCCTTCGTGCTAGGGCATGAAGTTGTGATAACTGAGAAGTTAATCAGGAAGCTGTACAACTTGGATGATGAAGAAGGAGTCACTAGTCCCCTTCCTGGCGGAGTTGATTGGTTCCAGGTTGAGAAGCTGATTTCGTGTGTTACCGGTACTGATTCAAGTCTAACTGGTACCTTGAAGCCGTTTTATCAAGTTTGGGCTGAGATTATTCTGGGCTCTCTTCATCACAGAAAGAGATCCTTCTCTTCATCTAACATCAGTCCTGACCACAAGTACACTCTCTTCTGCGTCGGAAGAAGAATTGAAATCAACATCTCCAACATCATTTTTGAGAATCTGAAGTCAGCTATTGAAGAATCAAGAGATGACGAACGTGCAATGTATCCTCATCTCCAAAGAAATGTTGTTCCTTTCGCCAGAATGATCTCAGACATTCTGATTGAAAGTGACCTAATGGACTCCCTAAGGGCTATTGGAACACCTAACTTCTTTAGAGTCACTCGGGGTTCTATCTTCAATGGTCTTGACTTGGTGAGAATGGAACTTGTCAAGGAAATAACTGCTGTTCCCTTTGACATTGAACACAGAAGAATTCCTGTTGCAGGTTTCTCTACTTTATTTCAAACAGAACTTTGCCAGGCGGTTAAATTCTATTTGGAGGCTTCTGTGAGAAATCAATCTTCTATTGATCCTGCATGGATTCGTGGAAGAGTGCTTCCCTCTCAAGCTGACCTCAAGATGGAGGATAAGAAGAAGCGAGAGAAAAGGCTAAAGAGAAAGGCTGCAGAAGAAGCTGCCAAGAGAGAAACAAGGCAGAAGGTCACTTATGACCCTCTTAAGGTTGATTCCTTTGAGGCAATCAGAACAGGTAACTTCTCCAGGCAAGTGTACCAACCTCCACCTATCCAACCTTCTCGTTCTGAATCTCAAAACACACTTACCTCTACAAATATTCCTCAATCACCTCCTTCGGCACAAACTCCTACCCCCATATCACCTTTACCTAATAGCTTGCAAACACCATCATCTTCTCAAGTTCTCAACCCTACCCCCTTAACTACCATCCTTCCCACACCCACAGATATACCTTCCTCATCAACCCCCTTCACTGATATTCCATCCTCTTCAAACACTTCACCTCCATCTTCTCTATCCCATCCCCTAACTACCAGAAAATCCAACCCTTACTGCCTTCTCTACCCTGACTACAAATTCACCTTCAACCCTCCTGAACCTGAACCTATCATTTGTCTGGAGTTGTTCAGAAGTGAAGTGATTAGCAGGCTTGACCTTCTGAAGGATGCTTTCCTAAATGGTCTTGATGATGTTTCTACGAGAAACCTCTGGAGAAGCTTTCGCCAGGATTTTCAAGTAGGAGCTATGGGAGTACAGAAGAGACTAGTGGCTGCTGCCCCTGGTTATGCTGGTTACCTTCTGGAGGGTGATAATGGTATCTACTATCATCCCCTCAGAAACAGGGTTGCTGTTGAGGAGAAGAGATTTGTGGATGAGCTGGAAGAAGCAAGAATTGCTGCTGCAATGGAAGCTAACCCATGCAGGGAAATTGTGGTCTGGAAACCTCAATATCCTGTTTTGCTTGGAGACTTCAGGACGCTCTTTGACTTTCTGAGGGAAAATCCTTCTAAGGAAGACCCAAGCTTGGTCATTCCAGAAGTTGTTGATCCACCAGAAGTTGAAGGTCCTTCTGCTCCTAGGAATCTTGCTGCCATTCTTCAGGCACTTGAGAATGGAGATTCTGAGGTTCCTGCTGCAGAGTATGGAGATGCTTCTATGGAAGAAGCAGATGCTGAAGATCATGTTGCTGAAACCATTCCTGTTGAGGAAAATCCTGCAAATGATCTGACTTTGGAAGCTACGGATCAGCATGCCATCCCTCTGGAAAGAAGTTGTGAAGCTTCTTCTGATGAACCTTCTCGTCTTGCAAGGACTTTGGAAGTCATTCAGAAGAACCAGGATGAGCAGAAATCAATCAATGCTGAGTTTCGTGCTTTCATGGAAAGGCATAATGAGAGCAACAGTGGGATTCATGATATGCTGGCCAAGATCATGTCGAAGCTAGGGTCATCTTAGATTGAGTCTTAGACTGTTTTCCTTTTGCTTTGCTGCATCTGTTGTTGCACCTTCTTTTGCCCTTCCTTTTGTACTTCTGAACCTCTGTTTCTATGAGCTTAATGACAATTATCCTTTTCTTCTATGTGTTTGTCGTGTTTTTCATCTGAATCTTTTATGTTTTTAATGTTATGACAAAAAGGGGGAGAAAAATGTGATAAATGATCTGATTTATTTTATCAGTTGCTGGGAGAAAGGCTCCACATTTCTAACAGAACTTGCAAAGTTCTATGCTTTTGAGTGTTGTCTTGCAGGAATTGAAGATCCTCTTTAAAGCTCAACATGAGAAGCAAAGAGATGAGGAAAAGCAATTCTATAAAGAATCAAGCTCTTGGAAATTGAAGCAAGCTGAGTGCTATAAAGCTTCAAGAATCAGAAGCAAGAAGGAAGAATGTTCTGATATTCTGATGATAGAATATACTTTCATTCTTATTCTTTATATGTTCTGATGCATGTTTTAGTTACAAAATATGCTCTGAAACATTTTATGTTTGTATGCTCTGATACGTAATTATATGTTCTGATACATATTTTAAGTTCTGATTCATTCATGCTGACTTTTGTCGTTTAGTTTGTTCTGTAACATTTCAGGATGTAGAGATGCTCTGATGATGCTCTGGTACATTCAACGATGTTCCGATACAATCTAGCATGCAATGACTCAAGAATAAATTCAAGCTCTAAAGCTGTCCAATGGAAGCAAGAATCAGAGGCTATGAATATTCTGAAGATCTAGGAAATTCAAGTTCTGAAGCTGTCCTATGGAAGCAAGAATCAGAAGCTGTGAATGTTCTGAAGATCTAAGCATATGTGAACGTCTCAACTAAAATACTCAGGGAAGTCTTTTATTTATAAAATTCTTCTAGTATTTATTTCAGGGGGAGATTGTTAATCTCAGGGGGAGACATATTCACACATTGTCTATATGCTTATGATATAGCTGTGTAATTGACCTTAGCCGTCTGTATTTTCTGATCGCAAATTCATATCATTTATGAATGTTTTTGTCATCATCAAAAAGGGGGAGATTGTTAGAACAAGATTTGTTCTGATCAATATTCTTAGTTTTGATGATAACAAGGATATGAATTTTGTATGAGATAATGTGGTACTCTAATACTATGCAATTTCCGTTTCAGGAATTATACAAAGAGTATGCACAAAATCAGCGCAAGAAGCACTGACTCAGAAGGTTCAGCATGCAACATCAGAACATGGTCTGGCAAGACATCAGAAGATGGTCAAGCAGAATCAGAACATGGGTCTATGGAAGCATCAGAAGAACAAGAGAACAGAAGCACTGAAGTTCTCATGGTATCACGCTCAGAAGCACTTCAAGGTCAGAAGACAAGAAGATGCTTTGCACCAAGCTGTTTGACTCTAATGATATTCAAACGTTGTTTACACAAACATCAGATCAGAAGCAAGTACTAGACTGGCAGGCTACGCTGACTGACAAAAGGAACGTTAGAAGCTATTAAAGGCAACGTCAGTAGACACAGCGGAAACAAGGCTCGAGGTAGTTGACAACAGAGTGAAACATTAAATGCAATGCTGTACGGAATACGCAAAGCATTAAATGCTCCCAACGGTCATCTTCTCAAACGCCTATAAATATGAAGTTCTGATGAGAAGCAAAGGTTAACGAACGAATTACAAACTCTGAACCAACTTGCAGAAACGCTGTTCAAATCAAAAGCTCTCAAACTTCATCATCAAGCTCACTACATTGCTGTTGTAATATCTTAGTGAGATTTAAGCTTAAACTTTAAGAGAAATATCACAGTTGTGATTATAGCTTTTCAGAAGCATTGTAATACTCTTAGAATTTGTTTACATTAAGTTGTAAGAACTAGAGTGATCAGGTAGATCAGAATACTCTAGAAAAGTCTTAGAGGTTGTCTAAGCAGTTTGTTCCTAGAGTGATCAGGTTGTGATCAGGATACTCTAGAAGACTTAGAGTGTTTCTAAGTGGAAAACCATTGTAATCAAGTGTGATTAGTGGATTAAATCCTCAGGTGAGGTAAATCACTCCAATGGGGTGGACTGGAGTAGTTTAGTTAACAACGAACCAGGATAAATCATTGTGCAAATTGTTTTTATCTCACAAGTTTTAAAGCTACACTTATTCAAACCCCCCCTTTCTAAGTGTTTTTCTATCCTTCACATATTATATATTTTCTTGCAAATAATATTTTTTACTAACTATTACTTTAATTTTTATTATTATTTTTTTATGAATTATTATTTTCAAGTATTAAAATGTTACTTTGGACCTATAGCCCAATTTGTCTTACATAGCAGCCCAACTGCTGATCATTTGTAATGAGTTGTGAAAATCAAGTTTATAAACACTTTCATTTTCTTTTAAACTTTCGATGTGGGACTTCTTCATTTCAAAGTTTGCTGGTATGGTGGCTTCTTGGTCGTGTCCATTACCTTCCAACTAAAGTGAAAACAAATAAAACAGTATAAATCTCAACAAATGATTAGTTGACTGAAAGAAGCATGAATATTTGCATGTTGGTGTATATATCCATGTCAGTTAAATAAACTAGTCTACAACAATACCATTGGAACCGCAATGAAAGAGCATTCATATATCTTCACCTAACAACTTAAGCTTTCAAGATAGTTGATTCATGACGAGTACAGTCAAACATTGGTACGGAGATGGGATAAGGGAGCAATGGAATATAACATCATGACATAGAAGCTGTTGGTACGGAGATCTTAGAAGCTGTCGTTATCACTGATAAGTATACTAGGAGATCTAAAGGTTATGTTTTGTAAGTCCATTTTTTTTCTGTTCTTTGTTTTTAATGCTTCCGACATTTCTGAATGGTTTTATTTACTTGCTTATTTGTTTCATTTATGATTTGTTGTTTTTATAGGTGACATTTAAGGATCCTGAGGCAGCTATAAGAGCATGTCAGAATCCATCTCCAGTTATTGATGGAAGAAGAGCAAATTGCAATGTTGCTTCTCTTGGTGCTAACAAGAATAGATCAGTAAATCTTTAACATTTCAATTCTTCCATTCTCTTTTATCTTCTCTTTTCTTTCTTTTTATTTTAAAAAAGTTATATTATGAATTGTGAAGAGTTTAATGCATGCAACCTTGTCTGCATGTGCATGCATGCCATTCATCATAAATGATACATCATAAATGCCATGCATGCAACCTAGATTAAGAGATTAATCTCTCTCAATGAAGCACATGGTACAAGTTAATCCAAGAATCAGCTTAATGAGTTAAGGTTTGTCTTGTTTCAAACATCAAGATCTGTTAGTAGCTAAGTAGCTTAAACTTTTTAACTACAAGTTTCAAAAAAAATATTACAAATGTCATGCATGGTACACCAACTTTTGGATCTTAATATACCTATAACATTACATTTTAGTTTTACTGTTGTTAGAATGGTTGTACAAAGCATTGTAGAATGGTTTCATGTACTCCACGAAGCTGGTTATACAAAGCATGATAGAATGGTTGCATGTACTCAGCCACGACGTATTGCTGCTATTAGTGTTGCTGCCAAAACGAAATATGGTACAATGGTAGTAACATTTATTACTTTTCAACTTCTTGAATTTAATTTTTCTCACTTGAGTTATTTGAATTAGTTAAGTTTGTGTTGTTGGAAAACACTAAAAATATCTTGAATATATCTAATTTTTCAGTTGAAGTTCAAAGATATACTTAATATTTGGGTAGCAGTGAAAACATATTAGAGTGGTATGTTGTTGTAAAGCTAAATCCCACATCAGGTAGCAATGAAAACACATTAGAGTTTATAAACCAAACTCACTTGTTTGTAGACCAATTAAAAACAGGTTGAGTAAATGGGCTACTCAAGTACCTTCCATCTGCCCAGGCCCAAATATAATTTTTTAATAAAAAAGTAAATAGTTAAAATAGTTAATTTAAAAATATAGAAAAGAATTATTACAAAAAAATTGATATAAAAAGTTTAAAAAAATAAATTAAAGAATTAAGTATTCCACGTGGCTAAAAAAATTTTAATCAAAAATAAAATTAAAATTCATGTGGACTGCCACGTCACTCGAAATTAGAATCTAAGCTGAAATAGTACATTCAGGGGCTATAACGAGGGAATCTTAATATTACGAGGTTTGTTTTACAAAAAAACTTTACCAGGGGCTAAAATCAAATCTCGCTAACATTACAGGGGGCGTTTGTATATTTAACCCATATATATATATATATATATATTGTTTAGAACTACGTCTGAGTAAAACCTTAGGACATATAAACTATATATATATATTTTAGGACTATAGCCTAGGATTGAGAATGTCTTCCCGGTGAAGGCTCTTTCCTAATTAGAGATCTTTAGTTTAAACCTCGATGTCATACCCCAAAATTTGCCCATCTTATTTCTCTTAATCCAAACTCATATCAAAGATCAAGGCTCAAAGACATACCCTCCTAAGCAATGGTTCAAAGAATTAGGGTTTTTGTTTTTCTGAAGAAGATCAATGGATGAAAGGCTCCAAGGAGCTTATGATGTTTCAAACTATCTCTATAATAGAATTCAAGTCTTAATTCCAAGGATTGACCACTCAGTTGCTCAGAAAGTCAACAGGCGACCAGTTTGACCTAAAAGTCAACTGTGGTCAAAGTACAGTCAAAATTCCTGATTTTTTGTCAACAACCTTATTTTGAAGTATCATTCACCATTTGATCAAGGATTGATCATGGTTCATGAAGGAAAGATCATAAATCAACAAATTCAAAAGTTTCTAAATTAGGGTTTTCATATGAGAAAGTCAACTGAACTTTGACCAGCCATAACTCCTACATGGAACATCATAAATTTTCCATTCAAAGCTCATTTTGAAGGAAATTTAATTCCTTACAATTTTGACTCTCACAAGCCAAGTCTAAAAATGCTTCATTTGAGAGATACGGATCAAAGGATTATAGGTCCTTTTTGAAAGTCAACCAAAAGAAGTTTTTTGTCAAAGCCAATATCATCAAGATAAATTCTTCAAATGGAAAAAAGCTTCCAAAGTGGCTTGTAGAGGACATCTTGAGGTTTCAAAAAAGTACTAGAAATCCTCCATATCTTAAAAATTGAGGGAGATATGCCTTGTCAAAGTTGACTAATTTTGAAAGGAAAAATGTGAAGAAAAAGGATTCAAAATGAATATTTTTGCGAAGGGGCCCAACTTTTTATGATCCAATATTGATCCACAAGGCATCCAAGGCCCCAAACCTGCTTGCCACGAATTTTTGATTTTAAATAATTTTTTTTATCATTTAAAAGTGATATTTAAGTTATATAAATCATAGAAAATCAAATATTACACTAAGGATCTTATTCTAATCATATCTAATCATCATTCAAGACATATATTTGATTCAAAATTTGTGCCCTTGATAATTGGAAAATATTGAAGCAATTTAGGCCAAAAAAAGAAATATTCATAAAAAGATATTTTCCCAAATCACCAATCCTTGATTCATCAAAGATTTGTTGTTGTCTTGTTGACCTAATTTGTCCAATATATAAACACAAAGGTTTACAGACCAAGGGTTCAGGTTTTTGCAGTGGAAGAATCCCTAATCCGAGCATCCAAGAACCAAAAAATTTCAAAGACCAATATGAAGTTTAAGGTGGATTCAAAGCTTTGTGGGTCTTCTAAACGATTCCCAAGAGTGTGTTGAAGCTTCATCGATCGTCACTCTCAAGACAAACGTTCAGAACCGGATCCAAATCGCTCACGGTTTGCCAGTCCTTCTTTTTATCGACTTGCCTCATACAAGCATTATTAATGAGATTCAATTGCATATTTGTGTTTGCCTTGATGTTATGACTGTTTCTGGAGAGTTAATTGCATTCATATGTTGTCTTGAGTGTTATGCCATGGTGGGGTTGTGAAGCTTTAATTTGGGGCTTTCTATTTAAGCCAAAATCAGGATAAGTCGATGCCATAATCATGCTCAGGGATGCTGGACGATCCATTTGGTGTGGTCGCGCCAAATTTTTGTGTTGTTTTGGGGTTCTTTTGATTTTTTACAGGTGTAGAATGTATGGTTCTTTTATAGCGTCCATGCAAAAGCGGTGTAAAAAGGCCTGTTATAGATTTTGTGTGAAGAAGACGACTAGGTGTCACGACGGGATTGGTCAGATTCAAAACTGGTGCGCGTTCTCCCCCCATCCGTTCCAGTGTGTCTCGCTTCTACGTGTAGTGATGCACTCTCATCATCACATCCGTCCAATCCTAACGCTGGCAGATCTAACGTTCCAGGCTTGTGGGTGCCTGATGGACCTCACGTGCTGCACCACATTGAATCAAAAGTTAAGTTTTTTTCAATTTTTTTTATTTTTTTACACAAAATTAGTTTTTTTTTATTTATTATTATATATACTTTGTTTAAATATTTCTTATATATATACAAAATCTCTTAAAAGCATTTTTCTTTAGATATAATAGATAAAAAAATTTATTTATTTATTTTTATTAAATAATTTTAATTGTTTTAAATTAATTTAATATATTTAAATTATTTGTTTAATTAATTAAAATTATCCTATTAATTGATAAAAATGCGTATTAGGGTTAGGATATTTTAAATCAAAATTTTATTTTCATCGATTTAATTAATTAGGTTGAAAACCAATAATTAATTAATTCGATTTTTATTTATTCTATTAACCAGGGTTAACTTGTGCCCTAATCAGGGTTTTAAGAGGATCATTCTTACACTGAAAATTTTCTCTTTTTTTGTGCAGTTTTTCAGGGTTATCATCAGGGTTCGTCCGACTACGCGCCATATCAGATCAAAAAGCTAAGTCCTGATTCTGTACTTATTTAAATATTTGTTCTTTGCCTCTTTTTATTAAATTAGGGTTACTTTCAAATGTTATTGAATTCCTCCTACACTCACCCTTTGTTGTTTATTTTTCCTTTTCCAATTTTCAGGGTTAACCAACCGGTCAAAGCTCGATTAGTCGGTAACCCTAAAATTTCAATTTATTTTATTTCCCTTTTTCTATTATTACTTATATCAGACTTGCTACTTTATTAGGGTTTATATTTATTGCTTTTTCTCCCCCATCCCCATGGTTTATTATGTAACTGTTCCTGGTTTGTAGTGCTTGGCCTTGAAGGCACTTAACCTTGTTTATATTACTGTGTGGAAAGTAATTTAGGGAGTGTAACTTATGAACTGAATTTAGAATAATTAATTTTACAAGATAAATTATTTTGAAATAATCACGTGATTGTGCACCCACACACCTTTTATGGTACCCCTCACCAAGTCCCTCAAATACGAGGATACCTCAGCAATGTTTCCCTCGGTTCATTCTTAAGATCATAGGTCCCAATGATGCTGCCTTCGATTCGCTAATATGATCTCGTCCCTCGAAGTTGCCTACGAAGTGCTGAGGTATCCTCTGGTTTTCTAACAATGGCTATTCTGATCCTTCCCTTAGACTACCTGCCCCTCCATGGCAGGGACAGTCTTATGGCGAACGATAATTGCGACGACCCTTCAACCTCCAAATAAAAGGACTTCCTACCATCTTATGGTATGGATAGCCCTGAAAGGCTTAAAGAACCTTTTTACAATGTCAAGGTAATTTACCCTTAGTTGCTTGCTCTGGTTTAAATTCTTTTTCTACTCTTGTCTTAAAAAAATTCAATAAGGCTACGCTCATTTACGAGCTAAAGTCCTTATTTTCTTCTTCTACATTTCTAAATTTTTGAAAACAAAAAGAGCAAAGCAATTAAGAGCCCATTGAAAACCATGGATGCAAAGGGTGCCTTACACATTCCCTTTGTATAAATTACCCCCCGAACTCAGATTTCTTTTAAAAGTTTTTTCCTGTTCAATAAGCCTTTCTATTAATTTGGATAAAATAAAAGTCGGTGCGACTCTTACTTAACCGCGATATTTCGATAAAGTCAGTTCACCGTATTACAGAACTGGCGACTCTGCTGGGGAGAATTTTCTAATAAAAGAGGGGTTACCTTAAAAGCTTAGGATTCACTTTAAAATGTTTTCTATTGTTTGCTTTGCTTGCTTTAATTTTCAAGGCTTTTTGGGTATTCTGTTGTGTGAAAGATCCTACACCCGGATCTAGTGTACCTTAGGTATGTGGTAGGAGACCAGGGAGGCTGTACGACATGTATCTTTATGGTTGAATTGGTGGCCACCATTACTGCAACGCTTTGGTTTGTCCTGATGGCCCTTGAATCTGATCGAGGAGACATTTGGCTACCGCGTGGTGTCATGAGCACTAATTCGCCTTTAGAACCTTAGTTGAACTTGACTTTGACTTATAAGAAGTAGCGAGATGGCTGGCTTCGGATTCCTGAATGAAGCCGGTTGATACTCGATGCTACACTCATTGAGATTGGACTCTAGGGATGCTTTTGGCTGGCCAATTGAGTGCTATGTTGAGACAATGCCCGCGAGAAAGATCAGGGATATGAGCACCATAGAACCCGGTTACTCTTTAGGACAGGTTGAACCAACTAAACAAAAGGAAGGAGGGTATATACCTATGGACTTAATGGAAGCCTACCCTTAAGGAAATTGTGTGACTTGTTTGTGTTTATTGTCTACTTGGCATCATGACATCATGACATCATGGCATATCATATCTGTCATACCCCAAAATTTACCCGGTATGATGCACACCAGTTGATTTATTAAGGGTGTTAAAAATTAGGAGTCATAGGGTTTAATATATCTATTATTGAACTCGTTCTCTTATAAAATGCCCTTATAAATTGGTTAAAATAAAATGGAGGTATGAATAGGAATATCTGGGGAATCCATTTTGTTTTGGGCCCATTTATCACTTGTCCTTTAATCACTTTATTATCATTTTTTAATTTTTATTATCATTTTTTAATTTTATTGTTATCACTAACCTTAAGATTATCAGTATGTTAATATTGATTTAAGTAATTTAATTATTAATATTACTTTAGATATTATTTCTAATTAGTAGTATTAAAATTAATAATCTAATTTGCCATTATCATAAGTGATTAAGGGGTTGGTTAAATGATTAAATGAATTAACTAAAGTCATTGGTTTTTTTTTTGTTGCTGTTTCGTTTGGGCCAAGAAGAAAACAAAAAGTCATTGGGCCTATGTTGGGTCAGGTACGGACCAGAGAGTGGACCGGGTCAAACCGACCCGGCCACTATTCATCTTCTTCCACACTCAACTCGCAGCCGCTACCAACACAAACCCTAGCTGCACAATCTGTGAATCTTCAGGCCCATGGATCAGTGAATCAAAACGCAAAGGATAACAAAAGAAACAGAAATCAAATCCAAACGAATTTCATTAAGCAATCAATGATTTTACAAATCAGATCTTCAGAATATAACACAAAATCAAATCTAAAAATTGCAAATCAATTACATCTGCAAAACGAATCAAAATCAAAACTTAATATCTAATTATTCCTAAAATGGATCAAAACCCTAGACTATAAATTAAAAAAAAAAAAGAGAAATCAGATAGGGAATGGAGGAGATTTTCTGGAAAAATTCTTGAAGCGCCGCGAAGACAAACCCTTAGACTTTCACCTTCGACTTCGCACCTGCACACACAGAGAAGGAGATCAGAGGAAAACGAGGAGCTTACACGTACCAACAATCAAGACACAAGGTGAATCTAAAACCGAACTTAGCTTTTAGGATCGGATAAAATGTTTTTTTGATTTGAATTAATGATTTGCATGCTTGGATTTGGGGGTTTTATTGCATAAATCTGGGTTTGATAGTGTTAGGATTCCTAGTTTTTTTTTCTTTCTATTTTTCTGGGTTTGTAGTCAAAGGACGTAGGCGGAGAAGATGAAGATCTTCAAAGATCTTCACCTGGGTTGAGTATTTTGGTTCGGATTGAAGAATGGCTGGATTTGGGTATGAACATTCCGATGAATATTCATCGGATTCTGGGTATTACGGTGGCTCTGGGGCGGTTTACGGTGGTGGTACGGTGGGTGTTCTTGGATATTCTGGGCTTGAGTGAAACGAGAGGAGAGAATAGGATGAGAGAGAGAAGGGATTGGAAATATGAGAGTTTGTTGCTGTTGCTTTTGCTTTTGATCCACCCCTTTTCCGCCGTTGGATTGCAGCCACTTGGCCTCTCATGGCCATTTGGCATCCCCACGGACGTGATTCCGTGTGCTTTGCAACCACGCACCCTCAACCATTAACAACATGCAGCCGTCAGATTGCTTTTGTTTGGATCTGAAACCATCAGATCCAGATCCAATGATCAAATGGTTGAACGCACACCCCAGTCCCATGAACCCGCGCAACACATGATCCCAGCGGACCCTTAATTCTTCATGGACCAAGCCTATTACTACCCACACACCCCAAATTGCTACCCTTTAATATCATGCACCCCCCTTCAAAAATAAATAAAATTAATAATTTAATTCTATAACTCTTTTTTTTGTTAATTATTTAGTCACCTTGCTTAATATAATTTCTCCTCGAACCGACAAAATCTATTAGTCGTATTAGATGAGAAATAATTTTTGATCAATTTGATTTATGTGTTAATAACAAATTCAACTAATTCTGGTCAATTTCTCCTCGAACCGACTATACCTATTAGTCGCAAGTAGACGAGAAATAATTTTCATTTAATTAATTTGTTTATTAATAATTCTAATAACTCTCGAGTAATTCTCTCCTCGACCCGTCTAAATCTATTAGTCGCATTAGACGAGAGATAAAAAATACATAAAATAAAAAATACATTTCAATTTGCTGCCCGCGACGATCAATCTATCGATCTGAGTAACCAGCAATGCCCCATAATCCGTTAGCTATACTGATCAAATCTATTGATCACTGCATCTAACGGTAACATATCAAATCAGGGTTGTACGCCCAAACAAACACATCAAACCACAAACTACGGATTTTCATCCTCTTCAATCAGGCCATTCAAAAAGCCTCAAAACAACTTCAAATACATTCAATTCAATTTAAAGGCGTACAACCCTGTGCCCGAACTACGTTGACTCTGATTCTCCATAAGGAGATACGTAGGCACTTGGATAACCAAGGCGAGTCCCCCCCCCCCTAAAATCTCAATTTTCCCCTATTCAATTCTTTAGCTATTAAACCTCAATATTTCAGCCATAAACCTTTACCTTAGATTCAAAGCCAATAGGAAAGGGTTGAGGGTGCCTAACACCTTCCCTCGACCTGATAATAATAACTTACCCTGAATCTCATATCTGCGTAGGGTTTCCTATTCGCCCTTCAGAATAGGTGGCGACTCTAAACCTTCGAATTTAAGGCAGGTTGCTACAGCTGGCGACTTTGCTGGGGACAAATCATCAATGGTGAATTATTATGCTCCTAAGGCTTGGCATGGTTTAGGTTTGGCAATTTATTTAGGTTTGTGGCTAGCTATTAGGGTTTGGCTAGTTTGGCTAAATTAGGGTTTGGTTTAGGATTTAGGTTTTCCTTTTTTATTAAATATTTAAATTTTTATTTATTTATTTATTCATCTTCAATTTATTCATTTACGTTCAATTTAATTAAATATTTTTATATTTGTTATTTTATTGTATTCTGTTGGGATATTATAAATTGCTGTTAAGCCTAAGCGTGGGAATTATAATAATGACCAGAGGGGAATTACATCGCCTACGAGTCTTATTATAATTCCACTCAGAGTGGGTTAAATATTCGGAAAGGTCTGATACGAGGCTCGACCTTGTTGAGGGCTGGACTGGGTATTTAGCTGATCTCTCTGGGAACCAACCCCTAAAATTCGAACCTCATGGACCAATGAGTTGTTCCAAAACCCAAAGAGACAAAAAGTCTCGGCGGCTACGAACGATCCCATGAGACCTTCTAGAACATTCCCATGGGAAGGGTAGGCTTCTGAGCCGTTACGTCGAACCTATGAACCTAGGGCTTATGTGCTTATGTGTTTAACTGTACGCTTCCATTATTTCTTATATGTATCTCATATAATTGTGGCATTCATCATGCATCATGTGCATTCTTGCATCGGGTCTTATCCAAAAAAAAAGTGAAAAAAAAGAAGGAGTTATTATGTTTAATCAATGGATGTGGATAAGATATAAACACGCATAAAACATATCATTCATGGCATGCATATCAATTTCATGGCATTGAAAGAAGACTTCTCTTTTACCTTCAGAGAGCAAGAGACCATTGGGAAGGATAATCTAACATCCCGACCGTCTTATCAGACAAGATTTCAGCAAAAGAAATCAATGGAGCAGCTAGAACAGAATCAAGCCGCCCTCCGTGGGGAGGTGGATCAACTAAAGGTTAGTGTGGAAGAGGTCAAAGGAGGTATGACTCAGATGCTAGGATTCATGAAGGCCCTACTAGATAAACAAGAAAAGGCAAAAGAGGTTCAGTCTGGGGATACCCTGGTTCAGGATGAGATGCCCGACGACGAAAACCCGCTGCTAGGATTTGTTTCAAGCTTTGGCCCGGCTAAGGACAGACCTCAGGTCCGATCAGTCAGGAGAGCTATCCAATTCCAAGAGAAAGGAGAGACCTCTCAAGAAGGTTTTGTCCCCACTCCACAGACTAAAGGGACAACCCGCACAGTTCGCATTCTTGCTAACAATGTCCCTAAGGATGAAGATTACCTGGATCTACAATACGGAGTACAAGAGGTGGACAACACAGACCAAGCACCTCAGACGCAGCAGTCTAATCCCAACTCTAGGGAAGACTTCAAGGACAGTGAATAGATCAAAGCGCTAGAGGAGAGACTAAAGGTGGTAGAAGGATACGATGCTTTTGATGTGGATGCCTTCGAAATGAGTTTGGTCTCAGACTGGACTATCCCACACAAATTCAAGATTCCTGACTTCGAGAAATACAAAGGACTCACATGTCCGAGGAACCACGATCAAAAGTTAATGATACATTTCTTCCAAGATAGCTTGAGCGGGGCATCTGTTGACTGGTACATGCAATTGGAGAAATCCTATATACGAAGCTGGAATGATCTTGCTAACACATTCTTGAAGCAATACAAGTACAACCTGGACATGGCACCCAACCGGATGCAACTACAAAATATGTCACAGAAGAAGGATGAATCATTCAAGGAGTATGCCCAAAGGTGGAGGGAAATGGCTTCTCGAGTCCAACCTCCCTTGATGGAAAAAGAACTGGTGGACATATTTATGAGTACTTTGCAGGGACCATACTATGATAAGATGGTCGGAAGCATATCTTCAGGGTTCTCGGACTTGGTAGTCATTGGTGAAAGGATTGAAAATGGGATAAAAAATGGGAAGATACAAGGGGCACCCTCAGGTTCCTATCACACAAAGAAATCATATGATGGGAAAAAAGAACTCAACACTGTGGGGGCAATCCTGGTTAATCAGACCCCGGCAGTACAACATAAGGATCAGCAAAAACAACAGGGTGGCCAACGCACGTGGAGGTCAAAGCCAAAACGATCATTTACTCCATTGCACATGCCACTGTCTCAAGCTTTGCAATACCTGCTCAGTCAGAATTTGATAACTCTGCTACCTCCATACTCAGCTCCAGCTAACCCCGCTCCTGGGTACAAGCATCATGCTAGGTGCGCTTATCATTCAGATAGTCCTGGTCATGATACAGAGGATTGTGGGCCGTTGAAACACAAGATCCAAGATTTAATTGAAGCAGGGATCATTGAGTTCGAAGAGCCTCGCAAGTCTAATGCTATAAGTGGCTAGAAGGAGGGTTTTCTTAGATCATTAGTTGTTTTCATTTGCAATTTCCTTTCAGTTTGTTTAAACATTGGTTTGGCGGTATACGCTATGTACTTTACAATAATCATTAATGCATTGCTTAAGTTTGTCTTGGTTTACTCCTAGTGTTTTCACTATATTTAAAACTGTGTTTTTACTTGGTTTTATCATTTGTGATATTAAACTTTTGTTCAAAGATGTGTACCTTTAGAGGGAGAATGACGAAAACAATACCACAATCTCATACAGTACGCTTTTGAACAGACCGTATTGACGATGTACAGGCATTGTTTCAATTCCAAAATAGTGGAGATATAAGGATGTTAATCCCTCGTCAACCTCTTTGAGCCTAAGAAGTAGGAGTTTTCCTTCACGTACAAAATAAAAACCCTCAAAATATAACCTGGGGTAGGGTAGATGCTCAGCTAACTTAACTATTCCAAGTTGTTCCTTTGAACATAATCACTGATGGTTCTCCATCATAATTAAGCCTGACAGTCAATGTCCGCAAAGAAAAAAACAATGCAAGGCCTGCTAAGTCAAAACCTATTAAGGAGACTTAGGCAAAATTGGGGAATCCCGCTGACTGTGGTTTTAAATAAACAGTGCAGGCAAAAAAAAATTTAGGGATAATAAAGTAAAAAAAAAGGGGTCACTACGTACCCTCGACAAAAGGAAGATATTACAAAAAAAGGAGAATGACTGCCTTTGCAGATAAACCTTTGGTTTTTGAACCATCATGAATGTCAGTATTACAATATCCAAAGTCTTTTGGAGTTTAAATACATAGTTAACTGAGCATAGGATTGGAGAACATTACGAAGAAAGGGGTGGGTTAAATAAATTTTGAGCCTTATATCCGTTGTTTTTTTAAAACTCTGAACCAGGCCACGTTACAACCCTTAAAAGTCCTAACTGAAGCATGGTTAGTTCGAAAGCATGTCGTTACAAAAAGGTATCCCGACTCCTTAAGGTCTACTATAACTCTTGAGTTGATATCACTTTCTTACAAAAAAAAAACTCTGTTTTACTCAAAAATGTTTTTAAACTTTCAAGACTGACGTATGCATTCGCATCTTATGAATTTCATCGTAAAGCACACTGGTCTATATAGATTCAAATGTTTTAACATCAGGGAGAAGTTGCATGGGGCATGGCTAATGGCTAAAAAAATCCTACCGACAGTTGAAATAGCTTTAAAAGCATATCAAAGAAGAAACATCTCCTACGCCTGACTCGGATGGCTAGTGTATACACAAGGCATAGCCCGCTGTCATCCTATTTATCTGGGGCAATCTAATCAAGATCCATGGGATCTCTCAAGGACTCTAAATAGCCCATGGGGCAAGTCCATTACCTGGGGGCACGTTGCAAAGGTCATTTCATATAAGATGGTGTTAATACTATTCTCACATCCTTTCTAAGAACCTTTTTAGGTAATTTCCTCTAAAACGTCTCTTAATTCTTTCAGGCAATCTTCTTTAAGACATGCTCAAATATCTATTATCCTTTCTAGGAGCCCGTTTCAAATAGTCTTCTTTAAGACACATCCTCTCGTTCTTTCTACCAGCCTTTCCAGGTGTCTCTTGTTACTTTCAGAAATCTTTTCAGATAGTCTTCTCTGAGACATATTCCTTTCTAAGAACCTTTTCTAGGTAGTCTTCTGTAAGACATCCCTTAACTTTTTTCAGGTAGTCTTCTTTAAGATATTCCTTACCCTTTTCAGGTAATATTCTCTAAAAAAAAATCCCTTGTCCTTTCCAGGAAACTTTCTAGGTAATCTTCTTTAATACACCTGTCAATCTTTTCAGACATGTTCAAACTTCTCTTATGCCCCCAAGAACTATGTCAAACTTTGTTTAAATTACAGTCTTCTTCAGGACGGTCTCCTATCCTTTCTAGGGTAATCTTCTTCAAATTGTCTTTCCTTGAGTTTTGTTTAAAACACCACATTCCTCAAAATAGTCTTTATCCTCTATGGGATTCTTTGACCCTCTTTACAAACGTGCCTCCCCGAGCTTTGTTTAAAGCACAGCCTTGTTTAAGACGATCTCATATCCTTTCCAGGAACCTTTTCAGGTAATCTCCTAGAAGACATCATCTCATTCTGAGTAATCAGCGAGTTTCTGTCCATCGGACACGACCAAGACGCATGACTAATTCTGAAGAGCATCTGCTTCACATTCGAATCAATACTTAGCATCATGGAGATTGGGTTAATCAAGGCGATCATTGCTAATAAAGATCCCTGAACCGGGGGAACCACATCTAGGGGGTTCTCCTAAACAGGGGCATACAATCAATGATCCTAAACAGGGGCATACAATCAATGATCCTATTGACTGGGGCATATCTCTCAAGAATTCAAATACTGGGGCAAGGCATATCAGGTTCATGGCATGACATGGTAATACTAGAGTTCCCTCTAAGGATATTTCCTTCAAGTCAAATGGTGCGTCTCTCAAAATTTCTAATATTGAAGAAATCACGCTAGTATCGCACAAGAAGCATTGCTGCGTAATTGGCCTTCTTACGCCTGTATTATTTACGACCTACAGTGGGGGTCGTCATACATACATAATTCTCATTTATTTTGAGAATCTCATTACATGACACATGCATCATAACATTGCATAAATTCAACATTCGCCTTTTCAGGTCACTCTGGAGTCAAAAGGATATTATCATCCAAATACGGTGCAAATACAATTTCGATGCTTTATTCCGAGCCTTTCTTCAAAGGCAATTCAGAAACAATCAAATAATTTCTTACCTTTCAAGGTAGTCTTCTCCAAGACGCTTATCAACCTTTCTAGGTAGCCTTCGATAAAACCTTTTTATCATCGCTAGGAGTCTTTCTATGTCAGTCTTGTTTAAGACATATTTAGGTTAACCTTGTAATTTTGTTTAAAATATTTTGTATCCTTTCTAGGAACCTCTCTAGGTTGGTTTTGTTTAAGACATTTCATATCCTTTCAAGGAACCTCTCTAGGTTAGTCTTGTTTAAGACATGTCATCTCCCGTCTAAGAGCCTTTCCAGGTCAGCCTTGTTTAAGACGTTTCATATCTTTTTAGAAGCCTCTCTAGGTAAATCCTTTTTAGGACGTTTCATATCTTCTTAGAATCTTTTTAGGTAATCTTGTTTAAGAAGTTTCATATCCTGTATAGGAACCTGTCAAGGTTATCTTGTTTAAGAAGTTTCGTATCTTTTAGAAGCCTTTCTAGGTAATCTTGTTTAAAACATTTCAGGAGCCTTTCTAGTCTTGTTTAAGACATACCTCAACTTCTTTAGGTAATATTCTTCAAAGATTTACCCAAACTTTTCTAAAGACATACCCTGCCCTTTCAAAGAGTTTCCTCATCCAGTCTTCTCTAAGACACTTCTTTCCCGAGCTTTGTTTAAAGCCTAGTCATTTTACACCAGTCAATGATCTACCCTGGTCAGGAGACCTCTTCAGGTAGTCTTATGTAAGACATTACTTCATCTCTCCTCGAATACAATCCTTCTGGGTTGCACAAACTACGGGAACTTACTAGAACATAGTAAGTGGGGTCCACAAGCTGCTAAGCTTGTTAGCAATAATAGCAAGCTGATCACACAACTAACGACGAGTCCTCGCTATGTAAGACTCAGGCATTAGCAGGACATTTCTTTTCGCTATCACTCGAGCACAAGGTAAATTTAGGGGTCTTCCATTATTTAATAACTCTTCGATTCAGAAAGCGTGAGACCTGCGTATTCTCACGCCGCTAAATCCAAGATAATTAAATAGGGGCAGCTGTCATACCCCAAAATTTACCCGGTATGATGCACACCAGTTGATTTATTAAGGGTGTTAAAAATTAGGAGTCATAGGGTTTAATATATCTATTATTGAACTCGTTCTCTTATAAAATGCCCTTATAAATTAGTTAAAATAAAATGGAGGTATGAATAGGAATATCTGGGGAATCCATTTTGTTTTGGCCCCATTTATCACTTGTCCTTTAATCACTTTATTATCATTTTTTAATTTTTATTATCATTTTTTAATTTTATTGTTATCACTAACCTTAAGATTATCAGTATGTTAATATTGATTTAAGTAATTTAATTATTAATATTACTTTAGATATTATTTCTAATTAGTAGTATTAAAATTAATAATCTAATTTGCCATTATCATAAGTGATTAAGGGGTTGGTTAAATGATTAAATGAATTAACTAAAGTCATTGGTTTTTCTTTTTTTGTTGCTGTTTCGTTTGGGCCAAGAAGAAAACAAAAAGTCATTGGGCCTATGTTGGGTCAGGTACGGACCAGAGAGTGGACCGGGTCAAACCGACCCGGCCACTATTCATCTTCTTCCACACTCAACTCGCAGCCGCTACCAACACAAACCCTAGCTGCACAATCTGTGAATCTTCAGGCCCATGGATCAGTGAATCCAAACGCCGAGGATAACAAAAGAAACAGAAATCAAATCCAAATGAATTTCATTAAGCAATCAATGATTTTACAAATCAGATCTTCAGAATATAACACAAAATCAAATCTAAAAATTGCAAATCAATTACATCTGCAAAACGAATCAAAATCAAAACTTAATATCTAATTATTCCTAAAATGGATCAAAACCCTAGACTATAAATTAAAAAAAAAAAGGAATCAGATAGGGATTGGAGGAGATTTTCTGGAAAAATTCTTGAAGCGCCGCGAAGACAAACCCTTAGACTTTCACCTACGACTTCGCACCTGCACACACAGAGAAGGAGATCAGAGGAGAACGAGGAGCTTACACGTACCAACAATCAAGACACAAGGTGAATCTAAAACCAAACTTAGCTTTTAGGATCGGATAAAATGTTTTTTTGATTTGAATCAATGATTTGCATGCTTGGATTTGGGGGTTTTATTGCATAAATCTGGGTTTGATAGTGTTAGGATTCCTAGTTTTTTTTTTCTATTTTTCTGGGTTTGTAGTCAAAGGACGTAGGCGGAGAAGATGAAGATCTTCAAAGATCTTTATCTGGGTTGAGTATTTTGGTTCGGATTGAAGAATGGCTGGATTTGGGTATGAACATTCCAATGAATATTCATTGGATTCTGGGTATCACGGTGGCTCTAGGGCGGTTTACGGTGGTGGTACGGTGGGTGTTCTTGGATATTCTGGGCTTGAGTGAAACGAGAGGAGAGAATAGGATGAGAGAGAAGGGATTGGAAATATGAGAGTTTGTTGCTGTTGCTTTTGCTTTTGATCCACCCCTTTTCCGCCGTTGGATTGCAGCCACTTGGCCTCTCATGGCCATTTGGCATCCCCACGGGACGTAATTCCGTGTGCTTTGCAACCACGCACCCTCAACCATTAGCAACATGCAGCCGTCAGATTGCTTTTGTTTGGATCTGAAACCATCAGATCTAGATCCAGTGATCAAATGGTTGAACGCACACCCCAGTCCCATGAACCCGCGCAACACATGATCCCAACGGACCCTTAATTCTTCATGGACCAAGCCCATTACTACCCACACACCCCAAATTGCTACCCTTTAATATCATGCACCCCCCGTCAAAAATAAAAAAAATTAATAATTTAATTCTATAACTCTTTTTTTTGTTAATTATTTAGTCACCTTGCTTAATATAATTTCTCCTCGAACCGACTAAATCTATAAGTCGTATTAGATGAGAAATAATTTTTGATCAATTCGATTTATGTGTTAATAACAAATTCAACTAATTCTGGTCAATTTCACCTCGAACCGACTATACCTATTAGTCGCAAGTAGACGAGAAATAATTTTCATTTAATTAATTTGTTTATTAATAATTCAAATAACTCTCGAGTAATTCTCTCCTCGACCCGCCTAAATCTATTAGTCGCATTAGACGAGAGATAAAAAATACATAAAATAAAAATACATTTTAATTTGCTGCCCGCGACGATCAATCTATCGATCTGAGTAACCAGCAATGCCCCATAATCCGTTAGCTATACTGATCAAATCTATTGATCACCGCATCTAACGGTAACATATCAAATCAGGGTTGTACGCCCAAACAAACACATCAAACCACAAACTACGGATTTTCATCCTCTTCAATCAGGCCATTCAAAAAGCCTCAAAACAACTTCAAATACATTCAATTCAATTTAAAGGCGTACAACCCTGTGCCCGAACTACGTTGACTCTGATTCTCCATAAGGAGATACGTAGGCACTTGGATAACCAAGGCGAGTCCCCCCCCCCCTAAAATCTCAATTTTCCCCTATTCAATTCTTTAGCTATTAAACCTCAATATTTCAGCCATAAACCTTTAACTTAGATTCAAAGCCAATAGGAAAGGGTTGAGGGTGCCTAACACCTTCCCTCGACCTGATTATAATAACTTACCCTGAATCTCATATATGCGTAGGGTTTCCTATTCGCCCTTCAGAATAGGTGGCGACTCTAAACCTTCGAATTTAAGGCAGGTTGCTACAATATCCACTAACGATTTCAAGGACCAAGAAATTTATCTTTGTACTGTTTTGTAGGACATGGCTTTTGTTACTAGGGATTATGTACGACTCAACATCGTGGGGATACCTTCTGAGCTTAAGGAGCTTGTCTTAAAGGTTCCTGGAGATTCCAAGTTTGCTGAAAGACATGGTTATCTACTCCGACTGGTCACCTCTAAATTTGAAGAAGATATGATGAGAGTCTTATGCCAATTTTTTGATCCTGAGCATCATTGTTTCACGTTTCCAGATTTCCAGTTGGTACATACCTTGGAGGAGTTCTCGGACTTACTTGGTATACCCATCTCTGATCAGTTGCCCTTCACTGGTTTGGAGGACACTCCAAAACCTGAGACTATTGTTGTTGTGTTACACCTAAGGAGATCAGACATTCCTTCCAATTGGGACACCAAGAATGGGGTCGAAGGTCTCTCAGCCAAGTTCTTATTTGGGAAAGCTCGACAATTCCTGAAAGCCATGAGTTACCATGCCTTTGAAGATATTTTAGCTTTATTGATATATAGTTTGGTATTGTTTCCTAATCATGATCAGTTCATTGATGTGCATGCAATTAAGATCTTCTTGACTCACAATCCGGTGCCTACATTACTTGGAGATATTCTACACTCTCTTCACTCCCGTATCATGAAGAAGCGAGGAACCCTTATGTGTTGCACACCTCTGCTAGCTAGGTGGTTTATTTCGCACCTTCCTCGTTCAGTGTTAAGAAATGATCAAAAGATGCAATGGTCCCGAAGGATTATGTCACTTTCTCATTGAGATATCCGTTGGCACGTCATATCTCAGGAGTACGTCACTATTATTGATCATTGTGGGAAATTCCCTAATGTTCCACTCCTTGGCATTAGAGGGGGAATCACCTACAACCCTTCATTAGCCCTACGACAGTTTGGTTATGCTCGCAGAGATGGTCCTCATCACATGATTATTGAAGGGGTTGTTTTCAGCTACGAAGAAGATATTCAAAACCAACACCGAGAGTTCATACACGCTTGGAATAAAGTGTACAAGGTTGATAGCAAGAGTTGGGGTCAAAAGAACTCCCTTCAGAGCCTTATCTCAGATGGGTGCGCACTCGCGCTCAGCATTTTGTCATGCCATATCCTTATGTTAGACCTGTGATTGTGGAACCAGAGTGTGAAGAAAAGGTTCCTCTAGTTATTCTCCATCCGGACATGCCTACTTATTTAGAAGAGCTACAAAGGTCATGGGTTCAGTTGAAAGAAGAAAGAGATACTTTTGAGGCCTAATTCTATGCAAAAGAAAAGCAAGTGTCAGAGCTCACAAAACTACTTCATGCGGAGCAAGGCATCAACGACTTCATTGGATCAAAGAGAAAGCGTCCATGGGAGACTTGAAGAAGTTTTATTATTTCTAGTTGTTTATTATTTAGTTGTTTTTTTGTAAGCCTAAAAATGGCAAAGAACCATAATTACAATTTAATTATTACTAATAAAATTTCTATCTTTCTTTTTGTTTAAACAAATTTAAATTTCAAGGTCCTTGAAAACATTGCATACGCATAATCATACTGTAACGGGGAAAATCTGATATCGAAGCCATGAAATTGACTCGAATCAATATTTCGTTTGAAATCGCCACCGCGCTTTATTTTTTCAAAGGAAAAGGGAAAAGAACGAAAAACCCAAAGTTTTGTTTTTAAAACAAGAAAGAGATCTCAGGTACGGGTGTTGATTATATGAGGGGAAGGTTTAAAGCACCCCTCATATCTGTGGTACTCCACAGGAACCTTTTTGAAAATCTGTGTGTGTGTGCTAAAAAAGGGTTTGTTTTATTTTTAAAATAAGCTCGGCAAAGCGTTTAACTTTGGGCCTACATACCTCCTCGGTGCAATGGAGAAGTCAGAGCTAATGTAGTTCCGCTTTTTGGGAAAACATTTTTAAAAACGAATAAACACTTTATCGTCGTCGGAGAGAAATACTCAGCCATTGATCTTGAGCATGAGAACAAATGAGTTCTTTGGATCGCAAATGGAAGAAGGGCTCCAACTCGGATAAAATCGACGAGTATGCCAATAACTCTCTCACGCGGAAAAGATCTCATTATATCAATCAATTTCAACATCGTGGGGTATAACCACTCGTTTCGACAATTAACGGTGTCTAAACTTTTGAAGAAAAGCCACTAAGGGCAAAAGATATTTTTAAAGAAAGAGTTTTGAAAAGGTTTGCAAACATAAGAAGGTTTTTGAAAAAGAGAGAAGATTTTGAAAATTTAAGAATGGGAGGAGATGAAGAGGCTATCTGTCATACCCCAATTTTTGACCCTAAGATCCTATATCATTCATACTTCAATCACTAATCAAGAGCTTCACTTGGAAGTTTTGTTTATGATGTTGCACTCACCTCATCAATAAGAGGGACCATCAAGCACCAATGATTGTTTATCTTGTATGCACATTATACTAACCCAAATACCAAAAATATTGCTTTGTTTCTTTGTAGGCTTTTGTTTTGTAGGTACCAAGCCAAGACATGCAATAAGCAAGGCATTTTTCACATTTTTGACTGATGAAATCGATTTCCCTACTGGGTAAATCGATTTCCCTGCAGCAATCTTCAACAAAATCACATTCTGGACAGCATGAAATCGATTTCCCTCCTGGGTAAATCGATTTCCCTAGTGTATTTTGCGCCAAATTCTCTTCTGGAACAGAGTGAAATCAATTTCACTCCTGGGGAAATCGATTTCCTTAAGGCGAAATTCAAAAAAATATAAGGAGGGAAGCTTGACATCATTTTGGCACCTTTTTATTTGATCATTTTACCAATTTTCCACCTCATCAAAATTAATCCCTTCATTAAACCCACTTAAACCCCATTTTACCACTTTTTACCATTTAATTGCCACTTTAATCACCAATTAAACACAAGTTAATTACCAAATGCAAAAAGACCAAACTACCACTACTCTTGCTCTCATCCTATAAATAGAGCCCACTACTCTCTCATTTCTGAAGCTTTTGAGAGCCAAAAAACCTCTTGCAATTTCTCTCCTCATTCCTACCAAATTCACCAAAGCTCTTCATTCTTTCATAAAGTTTGTGAGTTACATCTTGAACCTCACAAACTTTGAGCTAAACCACCATCCATTTCACTCTTCTTTTCTTCAATTGTTGAGAGATCAAGATTTGTGTTGGTGATTCTTGAAGTAGATCCAAGTTTTGTTCAAGATTTGGTAAATTTTCTTCATCCTTTTTGTATATCATGATGTAGATCTTTGTTGCTTGTGTGTGATGCATCTTTGATGCTATATTGGTGCTATTTGATGGTGATTTGATGGAAAATTCGTGCTCCAATTGATGTTTGATCATAAGGTGTTTGTACATTTGTTCAAGTCAAGTTTTATGCCTCTAAATGCTGTTTTTGCTGATTTTTACACTGAGGAAATCGATTTCCTTAAGTCTGAAATCGATTTCCTGCTGAGCGTGACTTGTTTTTTTTGAAAACTGCACTATGGAAATCGATTTCCCTCTGCATGAAATCGATTTCCTGCTGGCAGAATGTGGTTTTTTGCCTTTTTTATGCTTGTTTTGGTTTCCTACTTCCTCCACTTCATTAATATCATTGGATTTAGGATGTTGATAGGTTTGAAATGACCTAATCCATAATATTAGATGAATGATATTAATGATAGTGTGAGTTGATTATCTTTTGTGAATTTTATTCTTCTTCCTCCATTTCATTAATATCATTGGATCTAGGATGTTTATAGGTTTGAAAGAACCAAATCCATAATATTAGATGAATGATATTAATGATAGTGTGAGTTGATTATCTTTATGCATTTTATCTTCTTCTTCTCCTTTTTTTTCTTTTGATCGATGAAAGTCTTAATACTTTGAGAACTCTTATGGATTCTTAGTGAAGACTAGATCGTTACCTATTTTCTTTTCGTGCGGTATTGCTTTCGGAAGGCGATCTACATATCGTTCTTCTCGCATACATTGGCACATAAAGTTTTGACCGGCCTCGTTGTAGAGTGATTTCTACATAAATCACTTGGCGATCTGCTTAACATAGCGCAATATTTCGTGTCCCGAATCAAAAAGATCAAACATGGAAGAGAATTGTATGCGGTTGATTTAAGACTTGTGGAGGTTTTTATCGTGTAGTCGCTATGATTTTATCAAGCTTCTGATAAGCCCCATTGACTTTAAATCCGAGTACATCATTCACTCACCATAGATCTTCCTACTAACTTTGATAACATACTTGACAAGTTTCAAGATGGTTATCTTTAACATTTAACAACTAACTTTAATTTCCGCACCTTTATATTACCGCTCTTTATATTACCGCTCTTTATATTTCTCGCCTTATCGCTTTACTTTATCATTTCATCATATTTACTTTCCGCCATTTTTCCTTTGTCCACTTGGACCATACTTTATATTTACTTGCTAAAACACAAATAAATAACCAAAATCTGAAAAATACATAAGGTTCTCTTTGGACTATCAGTTACTATCCCTAGCACTTTGGAGATTCGGACTTATGGACCTAGTACCTCTGGACTCATTCTATTACTATTCTGTGATTATTCTGTCTGTCTGGCATTGTTCTGTTGTATGTTTATGTGTGCAGGTATTTCCTTGAAAGCCCTTGATGGTTAATTCCAAGGCATTGATATAAGGATTTTACCCGAAAACAGCCGTTACTTTGCCCAATTTTCGTCAGAATCTTAATGTGCTTAATGAAAAATGGTGCTAAGACAATAAGTTCATCTGGATCCCCAAGTGTTAATGTGTTGGTATTGATAAATCCAAAGGATGGGAAAACTACCTTGGCTCTTAATGTCAAGTGTTGGCTTCTTATTCGGTTAGACCGTTTCTTTCCTTAGCTTTTATTTTTTGCACTAGGTTAGCCTCTTCATCTCCTCCCATTCTTAAATTTTCAAAATCTTCTCTCTTTTTCCAAAACATTCTTATGTTTGCAATCTTTTCAAAACCTTTTTCTTAAAAATATCTTTCGCCCTTAGTGGTTTTTCTTCAAAAGTTTAGACACCGTTAATTGTCGAAACGAGTGGTTATACCCCACGATTTTGAAATTGATTGATAATAACGAGATCTTTTCCGCGTGAGAGAGCTAGTGGCATACTCGTTGATTTTATCCGAGTTGGCGCCCTTCTTTCATTTGCGATGCAAAGAACTTGTTTGTTCTCATGCTCAAGATCAATGGCTGAGTATTTCTCTCTAACGACAACAAAGTGTTTATTCGTTTTAAAAACGTTTTTCCCAAAAGCGGAACTACATTAGCTCTGACTTCTCCATTGCACCGAGGAGGTATGTAGGCCCAAAGCTTAACGCTTTGCCGAGCTTATTTTTTAAAAATAAAACAAACCCTTTTTTAGCACACACACACACAGATTTTCAAAAAGGTTCCCGTGGAGTACCACGGATATGAGGGGTGCTTTAAACCTTCCCCTCATATAATCAACACCCGTACCTGAGATCTCTTTCTTGTTTTAAAAACAAAACTTTGGGTTTTACGTTCTTTTCCCTTTTCCTTTGAAAAAATAAAGCGCGGTGGCGATTTCAAAACGGAATATTGATTCGAGTCAATCCCATGGCTTCGATATCAGATTTTCCCCGCTACAGAAAAATGGCGACTTCACTGGGGACCCAGTTTTAAGTGTGTTAAGCCTATTTTTGTTTGTCTGTGTGTTTTTATCTGTATATATTGCTGTGTGCTTTGTTTGTTTTTTTTCTTTTTTTTCTTTTTGGTGCTCGATGGTTCCTCTGAGATGAGATAAAGTCCTAACCCGGACTTTGGTGAGTAACTTGAGATAGGAGGTGGTAAGAGCAATAGTCGCATGTCAGGAGCAATCCTTACCATGAGCGTCATATGGTGGAACCCCAATCAGTGGAGGCCTCATGGAAGGTAGTAGAGGTTGTTACGAACCATCGTGATAACGTTATTACTTTCAATAGTGAGTGTCCGTAGAAGCTGAATGACCTAGAACCTTTTTAACCCATCTAAGCCTTTTTAGGATGTAGTGCAGAAACAAGATCAAGTACCAATTTGAGCTTGTTGTCATGCGATACTACGCTCAGACGAGGTCTTTTTAGGCATATTATTGGCGCCCATGAGCAATTGTGCGTGCCGGTAATATCCGATAGAAGATTGAAAACTCTGGGAACCTTTGTAGAACCCGATCGGCAGGTACAAAATTCCTTAGATCATACCTTTTGGGATGGTTAGACCCATGGCTCCATGCTCGTGACGTCGAACCTTTGAACTATGATCTTATGTGACCTTGCATGCTCTTGATTGTGATTGATGCACAAACCATGCATTCATGCATTCATAAAAATGTCTTTCACAATTGGTTTTCAAGGAACTTAGAGGTCTTTCCTTGTAAACATCATAAGTTTCATCAAACTCAATGGATCTTGGGTGTTGATGGGGTAAAAACTCTAATCCACCAAAATGGATGATTGATTTTGATGATAACTTAATCGAAGCTTTAGTCCAATGTTGAGTGTTTACAAGTTAATATCTTAAGTTCCTTGAAACTCAAAAATAAAAAACAAAAAAACAAATTATTTGCATTGCATGCATCATTCTGCATTTGGTCCTGCTTTCTAAAGAAATTCTCCAGAGCCTTATTTCCTTTTTCCTGGTATCATCAGTACAACACTCTTGCTAAGAAGAAATGGAAAGCATCAAACAAGAGATTCTTGAGCTCCGTGAAGAGGTGGTTACTTTGAAGGCTGGTACGGAGCATCTGACTGCTCTGGTTGAGGCTCTAGTTGCTGCCCAAGTCAATCCTCCTATGATGGAAGAAAGGATGGCAAAGGTCTTTCTTGAAACTCTGAACTCGTTTTTTCCCAAGGGGACGGTAGTCAGTACACCTGCTGACTTCCACAGAGAGGTGGATATGAAAGCGCTTCCAGAAAAGGATGTCCGAAAGGAATGTTTGTTTGAAGAAGGTAACTCAGCTGGTAGTATGAAGAAGTTTGGTAATGACTTTTCAAAGAAGAGAATCAGGGGAGGAAACAATCATCACCAACATCAGCATGTTTCCTATGTCATTCCTGTATCCAATTCAATTCATGCAATCCCAGATTATCAGCAAAGCACTCGTCAACAAGATTCTCCACCGAACGAGCAAAATCAACCTCAAAAGGGGAATTTTGATCCTATCCCCATGACTTACGCAGAATTGTTCCCTGCTCTAATTCATAAGAATTTGGTTCAGACAAGGTCACCACCTCCAATTCCAGAGAAGATTCCTTGGTGGTACAATGCTAATGTCACTTGTGCTTTTCATCAGAATGCTCCTGGACATGACTTAGATAATTGTTGGCCTATAAAATATGAAGTTCAAAGATTAATCCATGCTGGTATTTTGACTTTCCAAGATGTTGGTTATGATGTTCAAGCCAATTCTTTGCCAAAGCATGATTGAATCACTATTGATGGTAGCCTGAAGCTCGAAAGATGTTTTGTTCAGCATATGCCCAGATGGAGAGAGTTTTTCTCAGTTTTTAGTATTCTTATTGATTTCCATTTGTAATATTTCTTGTTTTTCAATGCATTGTTTACATGTAGAAACTTGTTTATTTTTGAATGTTAATGCTAACACAATAATAATGTTTGTCTTGAAGTAATCCATTCGTTTCACTCATGCTTATTTGTTTTTATGCATTATGATACCAATTGCTTTTGCCAAACTCTTGCTTATGCAAAGATTGGAGGGAGGATGATGATCTGAAAACGCAAAATTTCTGGTTGTATGCTTTTGAATAAGACCCTGCTGATGATGTACAGGCATTGTTTCAAATTCCCAAACACCGGAGATATAAGGAAGATAATCCCTTGTTAACCCCTTTGAGCCTTGAAGTAGGAGTTTCTTTTCTAAACGAAAAAACCCTAATTTTTAACCTGGGGCAGGGTAGTGTTCAGTTGATTTGACCAAGTGTTCAGATTTCAAAAAGGATTGTGCATCCAAAAGTCAAGCACGTCATATCCACATCAAAGGATGGATCATGGGAAACCACAATGGTTATTCCCCGCGCATCAAAAGGCTGGAAAATGTGAAACTACAATGGTTATCCTTCATCCGCCAAGAAATGAGGCAGTCACAACCCTCTCAACAAGTCAAGACAAAGTCAATGTCACACGATTTGTTCAAATCAAGAGAATGAAAAAAAAAATGAAAAAAAGAAAGAAAGAAGAAAAAAGGCTCGCTAAGTCAGAAACTTGAAAATAAATGACTTAGGCAAAAGTTAGAGCATCCCGCTGGACGACCAATTCAAAAGAATCAGTCCAGGCAAAAGTTAGGGAAATAAAAAAAAAAGAAGAGAAAAGAGTGAAGAGTGAAAAGTGAAAAGAAAGGACTACAAAGCAAAAGTCCTCAAAAATGAACAAATCTGTGTGAATACAAAAATGAAGACAAAAGGGTGACTGCTATTTCCAAGAAAGCCTCATCAGGTCCTTAATGGCATAAAATCCTTTTGAGAAATGAATACTCGTGTTAAGTTAACTGAACATAGGACTGGAGAACATCACGAAGATGGGGTGGGCTAAATAACTTTGAGCCTAAAAATCTTTTTTTTCTGAAAACCGTGAACCAGGCCACGTTACAACCCTCAAAAGTCCTAATTGAAGCAGGGTTTATTTCGAAAGCATACTTAAACAAGAAAGCGTTCCTGACTCCTATCAGTTATGCTGAAAACTTGTGTTGGTATCATATGCATACAAAAATCAATGTCTTTCCTTAACCAGTGATTCGTTCACAAGGTTTTGTGACATCTTTTCAATAAAACTTCAAGACTTACATAATTGTTGCATTTTCATTATCATTCTCAGAATACACATTTTTCTGCTTGTAAACATTTGTTTGACATCCAGGAAGTTTACATCTGATCATCAGTAGAAAACTAAAACATTACCAGGGGCATGTTGTTTTCCCAGTTTAACGCTTTTGCAAGTTTGATTACCATCATGGGGCAAAGCTCGAAGACTTTGTCGAGTAAAAGAATGCGCCAAGTTTAGTCAATCAGGGGCAGTTACGTCGAGATTTGACAAATCTCTCCAAAAATCTGTTGATCTGGGGCAGATTATTCCAAGTCTTCATGATGCCAAGGATCTCTATGAACCTTTTTGAGGTAGTTTCCTTTCATAGACTATGTAGTCGGGGGCAAGTTTTGAATCAGAAGTTACCTTGATCACCTAATTAGCCTGAAGTACAAAGGTTGTTGCCATGATCAATCCAGAGTATGTCACCCTCTACCAAGAAGCTTTGAGACAACGGTTGACTGTGGGGTTTTCTTTCTCACCTTGTGTTGAGTTTTGAACTAAAATCCCCCGCATGTTAACTTGTTTGCTTTGATGTTAACTTCTTATTTCCTCTGCAAGTTCATAATGGAGATTTTCTCCAAAGAAATTTTCTCTGATTTCCATAATAGAGCTTGATGTGTTGTCCAATCTTTTTGATAAGAAGAAGATTATCTGTAAATTCCTCGCAGAAATTGATAATCCCCACTGAGTTTGTTCTTCGTGGAAGAATTTTTCTTCAGTGTTCCTCCTCAGCTCATTTGTCAAGATGGAGTTAATCCCCAGTTGAGTTTATTCCTCAAGGGGCAAAGCTTTGTTTGACCGTTTCTATCCAGCTTGTTCTTGGAGTTGAACTTTGGTCTTTTACAATACTATTTTGAACCTCTCTATGCTGGGAAACCTAGATTGAGAAGGCATTTATTTTGCACCTCTTGAGGATTATGCTTTCCTCTATAATGGAGAACTTGTTTGTGATTGATGTTCCTATCAGATATCGAAAGATTTATTTTCCAGCAGTGATGTTATTGCACTCCCTTGGAATTTGTGCTTGAAAGCAAGGGGCAGGTTTTGACTTTGAGCAACTTGTGTTATCCCCATCATGTTTTGGTTGACAACAAATTGAAGCCTCTTTATTTGAACAAGTTTGTGCGTCTCCACATATCAATCTTATTTCAAATCAAGTGATAATCTCTCATACTTTATGAATTTCTTGAGTCCAAATGGAAGAAGCTCAACGAATGGCAGTCTCTTTCAGCAAAAGACAGTTCGTTCGGCTTAAGGATTTCTCGATAGGGTCGGCAAATGGCAGTCTCTTTCAGCAGAAGACAGTTTGTTCCCTTTGAGATAACGGATGGCAGTCTTCTTCATGAAGACAGTTCGTTTAAGAATTCTAATTTTAAAGTCAGCAAATGGCGGTCTCCTCCATTAGAAGACAGTTTGCTCACTTTTTCCTAAGATGGGTCAACGAATGACAGTCTCTTTCAGCAAAAGACAGTTCGTTCCGCTTAAGGATTTCTCGATAGGGTCGGCAAATGGCAGTCTCTTTCAGCAGAAGACAGTTTGTTCCCTTTGAGATAACGGATGGCAGTCTTCTTCATGAAGACAGTTCGTTTAAGAATTCTTATTTTAAAGTCAGCAAATGGCAGTCTCCTCCATTAGAAGACAGTTTGCTCACTTTTTCCTAAGATGGGTCAACGAATGGCAGTCTCTTTCAGCAAAAGACAGTTCGTTCCGCTTAAGGATTTCTCGATAGGGTCGGCAAATGGCAGTCTCTTTCAGCAGAAGACAGTTTGTTCCCTTTGAGATAACGGATGGCAGTCTTCTTCATGAAGACAGTTCGTTTAAGAATTCTAATTTTAAAGTCAGCAAATGGCGGTCTCCTCCATTAGAAGACAGTTTGCTATCTTTTTCCTAAGATGGGTCAACGAATGGCAGTCTCTTTCAGCAAAAGACAGTTCGTTCCGCTTAAGGATTTCTCGACAGGGTCGGCAAATGGCAGTCTCTTTCAGCAGAAGACAGTTTGTTCCCTTTGAGATAACGGATGGCAGTCTTCTTCATGAAGACAGTTCGTTTAAGAATTCTTATTTTAAAGTCAGCAAATGGCAGTCTCCTCCATTAGAAGACAGTTTGCTCACTTTTTCCTAAGATGGGTCAACGAATGGCAGTCTCTTTCAGCAGAAGACAGTTCGTTCCGCTTAAGGATTTCTCGACAGGGTCGGCAAATGGCAGTCTCTTTCAGCAGAAGACAGTTTGTTCCCTTTGAGATAACGAATGGCAGCCTTCTTCATGAAGACAATTCGTTTTGCTTAAAGATTCCTCAGCAAAGTCAGCAAATGGTAAGTCCCTTCATCAGAAGTGACAGCTTGCATCCAGTTCCATTTCTCAAGCCATGTCCTTGAAGAAGTTGATCCCTATTCTCAGCGGCAACTTATTGTTCTCAGCAGCTTATCGTCAACCATTGAGGCGGTAATTCAATTTTCTTCTACCTTCAACCATTGAGTCGGAAGCTTATCGTCAACTATTGAGACGGTGATTCGATTTTCTTCTACCTTCAACTATTGAGTAAGAGGATGGTCCACGAATCAAAATCTTATCGTCAGTGGTACGGCGGTACATCTTTTCATATCATCAGTGGTACGATGATGTGATTTCTGTTAACGGAAGATTGGCGTTCTGATTCAGGATGCATAATTCCTCATCCCCAGTGAAAGAGGATACTATAATCTCTCTGACGCGAAGTGTTTTTCCAGAGAAGTTTCTTTTCCCACCAAAGTTTCATCTCTCCAACAAAGTCTTGCCTTCCCCAGCGGAGATTTGCCAGCAAGACATTTATTTTCCCCAGTGGAGTACCTTTTACTCCCCAGTGTTGTCATGCTTTATTATCATCATATGCATTCATTAAACATTGCATTGCATCTTAGGATCAAAAATTGTGTCTTATATATTTAAGTCTCTTCGATTTTGTCAAAACGAAGATTTCCAATCATCGTATCTCCAAATAGAAGAAACTTAAATAGGGGCATCTGTCATACCCCAATTTTTGACCCTAAGATCCTATATCATTCATATTTCAATCACTAATCAAGAGCTTCACTTGGAAGTTTTGTTTATGATGTTGCACTCACCTCATCAATAAGAGGGACCATCAAGCACCAATGATTGTTTATCTTGTATGCACATTATACTAACCCAAATACCAAAAATATTTCTTTGTTTCTTTGTAGGCTTTTGTTTTGTAGGTACCAAGCCAAGACATGCAATAAGCAAGGCATTTTTCACATTTTTGACTGATGAAATCGATTTCCCTACTGGGTAAATCGATTTCCCTGCAGCAATCTTCAACAAAATCACATTCTGGACAACATGAAATCGATTTCCCTCCTGGGTAAATCGATTTCCCTAGTGTATTTTGCGCCAAATTCTCTTCTGGAACAGAGTGAAATCAATTTCACTCCTGGGGAAATTGATTTCCTTAAGGCGAAATTCAAAAAAATATAAGGAGGGAAGCTTGACATCATTTTGGCACCTTTTTATTTGATCATTTTACCAATTTTCCACCTCATCAAAATTAATCCCTTCATTAAACCCACTTAAACCCCATTTTACCACTTTTTACCATTTAATTGCCACTTTAATCACCAATTAAACACAAGTTAATTACCAAATGCAAAAAGACCAAACTACCACTACTCTTGCTCTCATCCTATAAATAGAGCCCACTACTCTCTCATTTCTGAAGCTTTTGAGAGCCAAAAAACCTCTTGCAATTTCTCTCCTCATTCCTACCAAATTCACCAAAGCTCTTCATTCTTTCATAAAGTTTGTGAGTTACATCTTGAACCTCACAAACTTTGAGCTAAACCACCATCCATTTCACTCTTCTTTTCTTCAATTGTTGAGAGATCAAGATTTGTGTTGGTGATTCTTGAAGTAGATCCAAGTTTTGTTCAAGATTTGGTAAATTTTCTTCATCCTTTTTGTATATCATGATGTAGATCTTTGTTGCTTGTGTGTGATGCATCTTTGATGCTATATTGGTGCTATTTGATGGTGATTTGATGGAAAATTCGTGCTCCAATTGATGTTTGATCATAAGGTGTTTGTACATTTGTTCAAGTCAAGTTTTATGCCTCTAAATGCTGTTTTTGCTGATTTTTACACTGAGGAAATCGATTTCCTTAAGGCTGAAATCGATTTCCTGCTGAGCGTGACTTGTTTTTTTTTTGAAAACTGTGTTAGAACAAGATTTGTTCTGATCAATTATCTTAGTTTTGATGATAACAATAATATGAATTTTGCTTAAAGATAATATGGTACTCTAATCCAATGCAATTTCCTTTTCAGGAAATATATAAAGAGTATGCATAATTCAGCGCTCAGAAGCTTTGTCTCAAAGGGTTCAGCATGCAACATCAGAACATGGTCTGGCAAGACATCAGAAGATGGTCGAAGCAGAATCAGAACATGGGTCTATGGAAGCATCAGAAGAACAAGAGAACAGAAGCACTGAAGTTCTGATGGTATCACGCTCAGAAGCACTTCAAGGTCAGAAGATCAGAAGATGCTCTGCACCAAGCTGTTTGACTCTGATGATATTCAAACGTTGTATTCACAAACATCAGATCAGAAGGAAGTACAAGTGGCAAGCTACGCTGACTGACAAAAGGAACGTTAAAAGCTATTATAGGCTACGTCAGTAGACACAGCGTGAACAAGGCTCGAGGTAGTTGACAAAAGCGTATAACATTAAATGCGATGCTGTACGGAACACGCAAAGCATTAAATGCACTCAACGGTCATCTTCTCCAACGCCTATAAATATGAAGTTCTGATGAGAAGCAAGGTAAACAATTCTGACGATTTGCAAAACAATTAACTAGCTGAAACGCTGTTCAAATTCAAAGCTCAGAATCTTCATCTTCATCAAAGCTCACTACATTGCTGTTGTAATATATTAGTGAGATTAAGCTTAAACGTTAAGAGAAATATCACAGTTTGTGATTATAGCTTTTAAGAAGCAATTGTAATACTCTTAGAATTGATTACATTAAGTTGTAAGGAACTAGAGTGATCGTGTGGATCAGAATACTCTAGGAAGTCTTAGAGGTTATCTAAGCAGGTTGTAACTAGAGTGATCGTGTGGATCAGTATACTCTAGAAAGTCTTAGAGGGTATCTAAGCAGTTGTTCCTGGAGTGATCAGTGTGTGATCAGAAGACTCTGGAAGACTTAGTTGCTGACTAAGTGGAGAACCATTGTAATCCGTGCGATTAGTGGATTAAATCCTCAGTTGAGGTAAATCATCTCTGCGGGGGTGGACTGGAGTAGTTTAGTTAACAACGAACCAGGATAAAAATAACTGTGCAATTTATTTTTATCTGTCAAGTTTTAAAGCTACACTTATTCAAACCCCCCCCCCTTTCTAAGTGTTTTTCTATCCTTCAATTGGCATCAGAGCGCCGGTTCTAAGGTGCAAGCACTTAACCGTGTTTAGAAAAGATTCAGGAAGAGAAAAACGCTTCAGTAAAAGATGGTTGATGAAAGTGAAAAGTCTACACCTGCATCTACATCTGGCTCTGCTGAGCAATACAACGGTAACAATGGTTATACTAGACCGCCGGTATTTGATGGTGAAAACTTTGAATACTGGAAAGATAAACTGGAAAGTTACTTTCTTGGTCTAGATGGTGATCTATGGGATCTTCTGATGGATGGTTACAAACATCCAGTAAATGCCAGTGGCGTAAAGCTGACAAGGCAAGAAATGAATGATGATCAGAAGAAGCTTTTCAGGAATCATCATAAATGCAGAACTGTTTTGCTGAATGCTATCTCTCATGCTGAGTATGAGAAGATATCTAACAGGGAAACGGCCTATGACATATATGAGTCCTTGAAAATGACTCATGAAGGAAATGCTCAAGTCAAGGAGACTAAAGCTCTAGCTTTAATCCAGAAGTATGAAGCCTTCAAGATGGAGGATGATGAAGACATTGAAAAGATGTTTTCAAGATTTCAAACTCTTACTGCTGGATTGAGAGTTCTTGACAAGGGATACACCAAGGCTGATCACGTAAAGAAGATCATCAGAAGCTTACCCAGAAGATGGGGTCCTATGGTGACTGCATTCAAGATTGCAAAGAATCTGAATGAAGTTTCTCTGGAAGAGCTTATCAGTGCCTTGAGAAGTCATGAAATAGAGCTGGACGCAAATGAGCCTCAAAAGAAAGGTAAGTCTATTGCATTAAAATCCAATATCAAGAAATGCACTAACGCTTTTCAGGCTAGAGAAGAAGATCCTGAAGAATCAGAATCTGAAGAAGAAGATGAATTGTCCTTGATCTCCAGAAGGCTGAATCAACTCTGGAAGAACAAGCAAAGGAAGTTCAGAAGCGTCAGAAGTTCAAAGAAATTTGAACGTGGAGAATCTTCTGATGACAGAAGATTTGACAAGAAGAAGGTCATGTGCTATGAATGCAATGAGCCTGGACACTTCAAGAATGAATGTCCAAAACTTCAGAAGGAAAATCCCAAGAAGAAGTTTCATAAGAAGAAAGGTCTTATGGCAACCTGGGATGAGTCAGAAGATGATTCAGACTCTGAAGATGAGCAGGCTAACTGTGCGCTGATGGCGACAGAAGATGACGGATCAGAATCTACATCAGAATTAGATTCTGAAGAGGTATTTTCTGAACTTACTAGAGATGAGTTGGTTTCCGGTCTAACTGAACTTCTGGAACTCAAGTCTCAGATCAGTCTCAAATACAAAAAGCTGAAAAAGCTATTTGAATTTGAAACAAAGAAGCTTGAGTTGGAGAATTCTGAATTAAAAGAAAAACTTTTAAAATTATCCAATAATGTTGGATCTCCTTCTGATTCAGAAAAATCCACTCCTAGTCTAAACCATATTCTGAAAGAATATGATTTAAGTTTCAGGAAGTTCTTATCTAGAAGTATTGGCAGAAGTCAGCTAGCTTCTATGATATATGCTGTGTCTGGAAACAAAAGAGTCGGCATTGGTTTTGAGGGTGAAACCCCATACAAACTTGAACCTGTTGATGAAATGAAATTCACATACAAGCCATTGTATGATCAGTTCAAGTATGGCCACTCCCATGATATTAGGCACACTTCACATGCTCAAAGTTTTCACATAACACACACCAAAAAGCATGTGACACAACCTAGGAAATATCATGAAACTCACATTAAAAATTATCATGCTGTTCCTCCTATTGCTTACAATGTTAAACCCAAGTTCAATCAGAACTTGGGAAAATCTAACAAGAAAGGACCCAAAAAGATGTGGGTACCTAAGGATAAGATTATTCCTATTGCAGATATCCTTGACTGCAAAAAGGACAAAGCACAACATGTCATGGTACCTGGACTCTGGATGCTCACGACACATGACAGGAAGAAGGTCTATGTTCCAAGACCTGGTGCTTAAGTCCGGAGGAGAAGTCAAGTTTGGAGGAGATCAGAAGGGCAAGATAATTGGCTCTGGAACTATAAAGTCTGGTAACTCTCCTTCCATTTCTAATGTACTTCTTGTAGAAGGATTAACACATAACCTCTTATCTATCAGTCAATTGAGTGACAATGGTTATGATATAATCTTTAATCAAGAGTCTTGCAAGGCTGTAAATCAGAAGGATGGCTCAATCCTATTCACAGGCAAGAGGAAGAACAACATTTATAAGACAGATCTGCAAGATCTTATGAGTCAGAAGGTGACTTGTCTTATGTCTGTTTCTGAAGAGCAGTGGGTCTGGCACAGAAGATTAGGTCATGCTAGTTTGAGAAAGATTTCTCAGATTAACAAACTGGATCTTGTCAGAGGACTCCCTAATCTGAAATTCAAATCAGATGCTCTTTGTGAAGCATGTCAGAAGGGCAAGTTCTCCAAACCTGCATTCAAGTCCAAGAATGTTGTTTCTACCTCAAGGCCATTAGAACTCTTGCACATTGATCTGTTTGGCCCAGTCAAAACAGCATCTGTCAGAGGGAAGAAATATGGATTAGTCATCGTAGATGATTATAGCCGCTGGACGTGGGTAAAATTCTTGAAACACAAGGATGAGACTCATTCAGTGTTCTTTGATTTCTGCATTCAGATTCAATCTGAAAAAGAGTGTAAAATCATAAAGGTCAGAAGTGATCATGGTGGTGAATTTGAGAACAGATCCTTTGAAGAATTCTTCAAAGAAAATGGTATTGCCCATGATTTCTCTTGTCCTAGAACTCCACAGCAAAATGGGGTTGTAGAACGAAAGAATAGGACTCTGCAAGAAATGGCCAGAACCATGATCAATGAAACCAATATGGCTAAGCATTTCTGGGCAGAAGCAATAAACACTGCATGCTATATTCAGAATAGAATATCTATCAGACCTATTCTAAATAAGACTCCTTATGAATTGTGGAAGAATAGAAAGCCCAACATTTCATATTTCCATCCTTTTGGATGTGTATGCTTTATTCTGAACACTAAAGATCATCTTAGTAAGTTTGATTCCAAAGCACAAAAATGTTTTCTTCTTGGATATTCTGAACGCTAAAAAGGCTACAGAGTATACAATACTGAAACATTGATTGTAGAAGAATCAATCAATATCAGGTTTGATGATAAGCTTGGTTCTGAAAAACCAAAGCAGTTTGATAATTTTGCAGATTGTGATATTGATATATCAGAAGTTGTTGAGCCAAGAAGCAACGCGTCAGAAGTAGAGCTTCTCAGAAGCAAAGAATTGGAAGATCAAATATCAGCTTCTCTGGAGAATCTAAGCATTTCTGAAGAACCATCTGTCAGAAGATCATCCAGACTCATCTCTGGTCATTCAGAAGATGCATTTCTTGGAAAGAAGGATGATCCAATCAGAACAAGAGCATTCCTTAAGAACAATGCAGACTGTGAATTAGGTCTTGTATCTTTGATCGAGCCAACTTCTGTTGATCATGCTCTAGAAGATCCAGACTGGATAATTGCTATGCAAGAAGAACTGAATCAGTTTACAAGGAATGATGTTTGGGATCTTGTTCCTAGACCAGATGGATTCAATATAATCGGTACAAAATGGGTCTTCAGAAACAAGCTCAGTGAGAAAGGTGAAGTGGTAAGGAACAAAGCCAGACTGGTGGCTCAGGGTTATAGTCAGCAAGAAGGGATTGACTATACAGAAACCTTTGCACCAGTGGCCAGGTTAGAATCTATTCGTCTATTAATTTCTTTTGCCACTCAACATAACATCACTCTCTATCAAATGGATGTTAAGAGTGCCTTCTTAAATGGTTATATAGATGAAGAAGTTTATGTCCATCAACCTCCTGGTTTTGAAGACTCTATGTCTCCTAATCATGTTTTTAAACTAAAGAAATCGTTGTATGGATTGAAACAGGCTCCCAGAGCTTGGTATGAACGCTTAAGTTCTTTCCTTCTGGATAATGGTTTCACTAGAGGAAAAGTGGACACTACTCTCTTTTGTAAAACCTTTAAAAGGGATATTTTAATTTGTCAAATATATGTAGATGATATTATTTTTGGAACTTCTAATGCTACACTTGGAAAGGAGTTTGCTGAGTCTATGCAGGCTGAGTTTGAAATGAGCATGATGGGAGAACTCAAGTATTTCCTTGGAATACAAATAAATCAAACATCAGAAGGAACGTATGTTCACCAAACCAAGTATGTGAAGGAACTTCTGAAGAAGTTTAATCTTCTAGACTGCAAAGAAGCCAAAACTCCTATGCATCCAACATGCATCCTAGGTAAGGATGAGGTAAGTAAGAAGGTAGATCAGAAGTTATACAGAGGTATGATTGGATCTCTTCTATATTTGACTGCTTCTAGATCTGACATTCTGTTCAGTGTTTGTTTGTGTGCTAGATTCCAATCAGATCCTAGAGAATCTCATTTAACTGCTGTTAAGAGAATTCTAAGGTATCTGAAAGGTACTACTAATGTTGGCTTAGTTTACAGAAAATCTAAAGAATACAACTTAGTAGGATTCTGCGATGCTGACTATGCTGGAGACAGAATTGAAAGAAAGAGTACTTCAGGAAGTTGCCAATTTCTTGGAAGTCATTTGATCTCCTGGTACAGCAAGAAGCAAGCAACTATTGCTTTATCAACAACAGAAGCAGAATATGTCGCTGCTGCTGGTTGCAGTACACAGATGCTCTGGATGAAGAGTCAGTTAGAAGATTATCAGATATATGAGAGTAACATTCCTATATTCTGTGATAATACTTCTGCTATATGTTTATCTAAGAATCCTATTCTTCATTCAAAGGCTAAACATATTGAGATTAAACATCATTTCATAAGGGACTATGTTCAGAAGGGTGTTATATCTTTAAACTTTGTGGATACAGACCATCAATGGGCTGATATCTTTACAAAACCCCTGGCTGAAGATAGGTTTAAGTTCATTCTGAAGAACATCAGTATGGATTTATGCCCAGAATGAGAAGATGAGAAGTTCTTATGTATGAGTATCTTCTGAAATGAATGTGGATTTTTTTTTAAAATCAGAAGTTCTGATTGAAATCTTTTAGAAATTATGATTCGGTTATTACTAACGTTTCATTGTCTAAGTTGATTCAGAACCTCTTTTAAAGCAAAACAGCTGTAACGTTTTATCTCGGGATGGTAAACCTGTCGTTACTATTCATGGATAAGCGCGCGTGCAGTTGAAGGGACGCCGACCATAGGTAACTGTGCTAGTCACCTCATTTGTCTTTATTATCTCTCCTCATGTCACGTAACATTTAATGCTATCCATCATTTGTTTCATTTTATTTTCTTTTAAATACTCTTCAAACGCTTCCTTCCCTCTCATATTTTTTCTATTACTCTCTATCTTTGTTTTCTTTCTCTATCTTTTTGCATTCATATCAAACCCTAGCTGTTCATTATCTGCAAATCCATCATGAACTCTTCATCAAGCCCAGGAAACCATGGAAAAGACCAAAACAAAAAGAGAAAAACTGTTGAAAAATCTTCGTCCAAACCTAAAAAGATAAAGATCACCTATGACCCTCTCAAGGTGAATCCATTCGAAGCAAAGTTGTCTGGAAACTATTCTAGACGTGTGTTTCAACCCCCTGGTGAAAGCCCTCCATCATCTCCATCTTCTTCCTCATCTTTTTACCTTCAAGACTCAACTTCCTCTTCATCTAACCTTTCCTCTCCCTCAACCCATTCCGAAGAAATCTCTTCATCTTCACCCGCTGAGAATGTTGTTTCTGATAGAGATTGTGGAAGATCTGCATCAGAATCAAGTCTCCCTGACCCCTCGCCTGGAAGCCCAAGAAGCAGCAAATTATGACAGGGTTCAAGACATGCTGGCGCAGATTTTGTCTTAGCTAGGGTCTTAGTCTTTGGTCTTAGTAGTTTTCTTTCCTTGTTGCATCTGCTTGTTAAACATAGGAACCTGTTGTAATATCTTTTGATTATCAATGAAAAGTTTCTTTGTTTTACATTCCAGTAATTTTATTTGTCGTTTTATTCATCTGAATCTTTTGAAATATTCTTTTTGATGTTATGACAAAAAGGGGGAGAAGATAAATGATAAATGATTTGATTAATCTATCAGTTGCTGGGTAAAGCTCCCACACATTTACTAACAAGAACTGCAAGTTCTATATGGTTTAAAGTGTTTTGCAGGTATAAAGAAGTGAAGAGAATCTTCAAAGCAAACACAAGAAGCAAAACCATAAGAAGTGTTATTCTGTAAAAAGAATAAGCTCATGGAAACTGAAGCAAGCTGAGTGCTGTCAAGCTTCAGAAATCAGAAGCAAGAAAGAAGAATGAATCAGAAGCACTGATAATAGAATTTGATCCATATTTGTCTATTTGTTCTGACAAAATTCTATTTGCTCTGATACATTATTTTAGCCTATATGGCTCTGATACATATCATGTGTTCTAATATACATTTTATGTTCTGACTCGTTCATGCTGACTTTTGTCGTTTAGTTTTTTGTTCTGTAACATTTCAGGATGTAGAGATGCTCTGATAATGCTCTGGTACATTCAACAATGTTCTGATACAAATCTAGCATGAAGTGATGTTGGTAGAAATTCAAAGCTCTGAAGCTGTCCGAGGGAAGCAGAAATCAGAAGCTGTGAATGTTCTAAAGATCCAGAAAACTCAAGTTCTGAAGCTGTCCTAAATGGAAGCAGAAATCAGAAGCTGTGAATGTTCAGAAGATCAAAGAAATTCAAGTTCTGAAGCTGTCCTAGATGGAAGCAGAAGTCAGAAGCTGTGAATGTTCAGAAGATCAAAGAAATTCAAGTTCTGAAGCTGTCCTAGATGGAAGCAGGAATCAGAAGCTGTGAGTGTTCTAGGGATCTAAAGAAATTCTAGTTCTGAAGCTGTCCAATGGAAGCAGAAGTCAGAAGCTATGAATTCTCTAAAGACAGAAGCTTATGTGATCGTCTCTACCGAAATAATCAGGGAAGTCTTTTATTAAAGTTCTTCGAGTATTTATTTCAGGGGGAGATTATTTATCTCAGGGGGAGATTGTTAATCTCAGGGGGAGACATATTCATATGCTTATGCTATAGCTGTGTAATTTGTCTTTTGCCGTCTGCTCTTTTTGATCGCAAATTCATATCATTTATATATGTTTTTGTCATCATCAAAAAGGGGGAGATTGTTAGAACAAGATTTGTTCTGATCAATTATCTTAGTTTTGATGATAACAATAATATGAATTTTGCTTAAAGATAATATGGTACTCTAATCCAATGCAATTTCCTTTTCAGGAAATATATAAAGAGTATGCATAATTCAGCGCTCAGAAGCTTTGTCTCAAAGGGTTCAGCATGCAACATCAGAACATGGTCTGGCAAGACATCAGAAGATGGTCGAAGCAGAATCAGAACATGGGTCTATGGAAGCATCAGAAGAACAAGAGAACAGAAGCACTGAAGTTCTGATGGTATCACGCTCAGAAGCACTTCAAGGTCAGAAGATCAGAAGATGCTCTGCATCAAGCTGTTTGACTCTGATGATATTCAAACGTTGTATTCACAAACATCAGATCAGAAGGAAGTACAAGTGGCAAGCTACGCTGACTGACAAAAGGAACGTTAAAAGCTATTATAGGCTACGTCAGTAGACACAGCGTGAACAAGGCTCGAGGTAGTTGACAAAAGCGTATAACATTAAATGCGATGCTGTACGGAACACGCAAAGCATTAAATGCACTCAACGGTCATCTTCTCCAATGCCTATAAATATGAAGTTCTGATGAGAAGCAAGGTAAACAATTCTGACGATTTGCAAAACAATTAACTAGCTGAAACGCTGTTCAAATTCAAAGCTCAGAATCTTCATCTTCATCAAAGCTCACTACATTGCTGTTGTAATATATTAGTGAGATTAAGCTTAAACGTTAAGAGAAATATCACAGTTTGTGATTATAGCTTTTAAGAAGCAATTGTAATACTCTTAGAATTGATTACATTAAGTTGTAAGGAACTAGAGTGATCGTGTGGATCAGAATACTCTAGGAAGTCTTAGAGGTTATCTAAGCAGGTTGTAACTAGAGTGATCGTGTGGATCAGTATACTCTAGAAAGTCTTAGAGGGTATCTAAGCAGTTGTTCCTGGAGTGATCAGTGTGTGATCAGAAGACTCTGGAAGACTTAGTTGCTGACTAAGTGGAGAACCATTGTAATCCGTGCGATTAGTGGATTAAATCCTCAGTTGAGGTAAATCATCTCTGCGGGGGTGGACTGGAGTAGTTTAGTTAACAACGAACCAGGATAAAAATAACTGTGCAATTTATTTTTATCTGTCAAGTTTTAAAGCTACACTTATTCAAACCCCCCCCTTTCTAAGTGTTTTTCTATCCTTCAAACTGCACTATGGAAATCGATTTCCCTCTGCATGAAATCGATTTCCTGCTGGCAGAATGTGGTTTTTTGCCTTTTTTATGCTTGTTTTGGTTTCCTACTTCCTCCACTTCATTAATATCATTGGATCTAGGATGTTGATAGGTTTGAAATGACGTAATCCATAATATTAGATGAATGATATTAATGATAGTGTGAGTTGATTATCTTTTGTGAATTTTATTCTTCTTCCTCCATTTCATTAATATCATTGGATCTAGGATGTTGATAGGTTGGAAAGAACCAAGTCCATAATATTAGATGAATGATATTAATGATAGTGTGAGTTGATTATCTTTATGCACTTTATCTTCTTCTTCTCCTTTTTTTTCTTTTGATCGATGAAAGTCTTAATACTTTGAGAATTCTTATGGATTCTTAGTGAAGACTAGATCGTTACCTATTTTCTTTTCGTGCGGTATTGCTTTCGGAAGGCGATCTACATATCGTTCTTCTCGCATACATTAGCACATAAAGTTTTGACCGGCCTCGTTGTAGGGTGATTTCTACATAAATCACTTGGCGATCTGCTTAACATAGCGCAATATTTCGTGTCCCGAATCAAAAAGATCAAACATGGAAGAGAATTGTATGTGGTTGATTTAAGACTTGTGGAGGTTTTTATCGTGTAGTCGCTATGATTTTATCAAGCTTCTGATAAGCCCCATTGACTTTAAATCCGAGTACATCATTCACTCACCATAGATCTTCCTACTAACTTTGATAACATACTTGACAAGTTTCAAGATGGTTATCTTTAACATTTAACAACTAACTTTAATTTCTGCACCTTTATATTACCGCTCTTTATATTACCGCTCTTTATATTTCTCGCCTTATCGCTTTACTTTATCATTTCATCATATTTACTTTCCACCATTTTTCCTTTGTCCACTTGGACCATACTTTATCTTTACTTGCTAAAACACTAATAAATAACCAAAATCTAAAAAATACATAAGGTTCTCTTTGGACTATCGGTTACTATCCCTAGCACTTTGGAGATTCGGACTTATGGACCTAGTACCTCTGGACTCATTCTATTACTATCCTGTGATTATTCTGTCTGTCTGGCATTGTTCTGTTGTATGTTTATGTGTGCAGGTATTTCCTTGAAAGCCCTTGATGGTTAATTCCAAGGCATTGATATAAGGATTTTACCCGAAAACAACCGTTACTCTGCCCAATTTTCGTCAGAATCTTAATGTGCTTAATGAAAAATGGTGCTAAGACAATAAGTTCATCTGGATCCCCAAGTGTTAATGTGTTGGTATTGATAAATCCAAAGGATGTGAAAACTACCTTGGCTCTTAATGTCAAGTGTTGGCTTCTTATTCGGTTAGACCGTTTCTTTCCTTAGGTTTTATTTTATGCACTAGGTTAGCCTCTTCATCTCCTCCCATTCTTAAATTTTCAAAATCTTCTCTCTTTTTCCAAAACATTCTTATGTTTGCAATCTTTTCAAAACCTTTTTCTTAAAAATATCTTTCGCCCTTAGTGGCTTTTCTTCAAAAGTTTAGACACCGTTAATTGTCGAAACGAGTGGTTATACCCCACGATTTTGAAATTGATTGATAATAACGAGATCTTTTCCGCGTGAGAGAGCTAGTGGCATACTCGTTGATTTTATCCGAGTTGGCGCCCTTCTTTCATTTGCGATGCAAAGAACTTGTTTGTTCTCATGCTCAAGATCAATGGCTGAGTATTTCTCTCTAACGACAACAAAGTGTTTATTCGTTTTAAAAACGTTTTTCCCAAAAGCGGAACTACATTAGCTCTGACTTCTCCATTGCACCGAGGAGGTATGTAGGCCCAAAGCTTAACGCTTTGCCGAGCTTATTTTTTAAAAATAAAACAAACCCTTTTTTAGCACACACACACACAGATTTTCAAAAAGGTTCCCGTGGAGTACCACGGATATGAGGGGTGCTTTAAACCTTCCCCTCATATAATCAACACCCGTACCTGAGATCTCTTTCTTGTTTTAAAAACAAAACTTTGGGTTTTACGTTCTTTTCCCTTTTCCTTTGAAAAAATAAAGCGCGGTGGCGATTTCAAAACGGAATATTGATTCGAGTCAATCCCATGGCTTCGATATCAGATTTTCCCCGCTACACTATCCTATTGCGTAAAATAAAAGCTATGGAAAAGAACGGTCTAACCGAAATAAGAAGCTAACACTTGACTTTTAGAGTCAAGGTAGATTTCCCATCCTTTGGAATTATCAATACCAACACATTAACACTCGGGGATCCAGATGAACTTATTGTCTTAGCACCACTTTGCATTAAGCACATTAAAATTCTGACAAAAATCGGGCAGAGTAACGGCTGTTTTCGGGTAAAATCCTTATTTCAATGCCTTGGAATTAACCATCAAGGGCTTTCAAGGAAATACCTACACATACAAACAGACAACAATCCAATGCCAGACAGACAGAATAACAGCAGAGTAATAACAGAATAAGAGTCCAGAGGCACTAGGTCCATAAGTCCGAACCTCCAAAATGCTAGGGATAGTAACCAATAGTCCAAAGAGAGCCTTATGTGTTTTTTTAGATTTTGGTTGTTTATTAGTGTTTTAGCATAAAAGTAAAGTATGGTCCAAGTGGACAAAAGGAAAATAGCGGAAGCATAAACATATGTCCAAGTGGACAAAGAGAAAATAGCGGAATTATAAACGTCCAAATGGACAAAGAGAAAATGGCGGAATGTAAATATGATGAAATGATAAAATAAAGCGATAAAGCGAGAAATATAAAGAGCGGTATAATAAATGGCGGAAATTAAAGTTAGTGGTTAGATGTTAAAGATAACCATCTTGAAACTTGTCAAGTATGTTATCAAAGTTAGTAATGAAGATCGATGGTGAGTGAATGATGTACTCGGATTTAAGGTCAATGGAAACTTATCAGAAGCTTGATAAAATCATAGCGACTACACGATAAATTTCCATAAGTCATAAATCAACCGCATACAATTCTCTTCCATATTTGATCTTTTATCGAGTCGGGACAAATGTAGGAGAACTCTCCATGTATCAAGATCATCAATCAAAAGAAATAAGAAGGAGAAGAAGAAATGATCTAGCCTTTATCAAGAATCCATAGAATTCTCAAGATATTAAGACTTTCATCGATCAAAAGAAAAATAAGATGAAAAAAAGATAAGAATGAAAACAAATTGATCTAGTCTTTATCAAAAATCCATTGAATTCTCAAGATATTAAGACTTTCATCGATCAATAGAAAAATAAGATGAAAATAAGAATGAAAACAAATTGATCTAGTCTTCATCAAGAATCCATAGAATTCTCAAGATATTAAGACTTTCATTTATCAAAAGAAAAATAAGATGAAAATAAGAATGAAAACACAAAAGATAGTCAACTCACACTATCATTAATATCATTCATCCATTTTGGTGGATTAGGTCATTTCAAACCTATCAATACCCTAGATCCAATGATATTAATGAAGTTTAGGAAGAAGGAAGCCAAAACAAGCACAAAAAAGGCAAAAAACCACATTCTGCCTGCTGGAAATCGATTTCATGCAGGGGGAAATCGATTTCCATAGTGAAGTTTTCAAAAAAACAAGTTACGTTCAGCAGGAAATCGATTTTAGCCTTAAGGAAATCGATTTCCTCAGTGTAAATTTCAGCAAAAACAGCATTTAAAGGCATGAAACTTGATTTGAACAAATATACAAACACCTTATGATCACACATCAACTTGAGCACGAAATTTCCATCATAAAACCAGCAAATATCATCAATATAGCATCAAAGATGCATTGAACACAAGCAATAAAGATCTACATCATGGATCTAGCAAATTACCACTTCTTGAACAAAGATTTTTGAGTAGCTTCAAGAGCAAGCACAAGGTGTGTAGATCCTTCAAATTTGGAGATGATCAAACAAAGAAAAGAGTGAAATGTAGGAGGCTTAGTTCAAAATTAGCAAGATTCAATGTGAATCTCACTAATCTTATGAAAATGAACTTTGGGTGAGGGTTTTGGAAAAGGTGAGAAATGAATTTGCAAGCAATTTTTTGGCTCTCCAAGCTTGAGAAATGAGAGAGTAGTGGGCTCTATTTATAGGATGAGAGCAAGAGTAGTGGTAGTTTGGTCTTTTTGCATTTGGTAATTAGCTTGTGTTTAATTGGTGATTAAAGTGGCAATTAAATGGTAAAAAGTGGTAAAATGGGGTTTAAGTGGGTTTAATGAAGAGAATTATTTTGATGAGGTGGAAAATTGGTACAATGACAAAAATGGTCAAAGAAAATAGGTGCCAAAATCAAATCAAGCTTCCCCTTCTATTTTTTTTGAATTTCGCCTGAAGGAAATCGATTTCCCCAGGAGTGAAATCGATTTCACTCTGTTCCAGAAGAGAATTTGGCGCAAAATACACTAGGGAAATCGATTTACCCAGGAGGGAAATCGATTTCATGATGTCCAGAATGTGATTTTGTTGAAGATTGCTGCAGGGAAATCGATTTACCCAGTAGGGAAATCGATTTCATCAGTCAAAAATTTGAAAAATGCCTTGTTTATTGCATGTCTTGGCTTGGTACCTACAAAACAAAAGCCTACAAAGAAACAAAGCAATGTTTTTGGTATTTGGGTTAGTATAATATGCATACAAGATAAACAATCATTGGTGCTTGATGGTCCCTCTTATTGATGAGGTGAGTGCAATCACCATAAACAAAACTTCCAAGTGAAGCTCTTGATTAGTGATTGGGATATGAATGATATAGGATCTTAGGGTCAAAAATTGGGGTATGACAGATGCCCCTATTTAAGTTTCTTCGACTTGGAGATACGATGATTGGAAATCTTCGTTTTGACAAAATCGAAGAGACTTAAATATATAAAACACAATTTTTGATCCTAAGATGCAATGCAATGTTTAATGAATGCATATGATGATAATAAAGCATGACAACACTGGGGAGTAAAAGGTACTCCACTGGGGAAAATAAATGTCTTGCTGGCAAATCTCCGCTGGGGAAGGCAAGACTTTGTTGGAGAGATGAAACTTTGGTAGGGAAAGAAATTTCTCTGGGGAAAACACTTCGCGTCAGAGAGGTTATAGAATCCTCTTTCACTGGGGATGAGAAAAGGGGAACATCCTCTTTCACTAGGGATGAGAAAGTATGCATCCTGAATCAGAATGCCAATCTTGCGTTATCAGAAATCACACCATCGTACCACTGATGATATGAAGAGATGTACCGCCGTACCACTGAAGATAACACATACCAACGTTCCACTGAAGGCATGAAGAGGTATACCACCGTACCACTGATGATATAAAAGGGATAAATCATCGACGTACCACTGACGATGAAAGAGATGTACCGCCGTACCACTGACGATAACACAAACCAACGTTCCACTGAAGGCATGAAGAGGTATACCACCGTACCACTGATGATATAAAAAGAGATGATTCATCGACGTACCACTGACGATGAAAGAGATGTACCGCCGTACCACTGACGATAACACATACCAACGTTCCACTGAAGGCATGAAGAGGTATACCACCGTACCACTGATGATATAAAAAGAGATGATTCATCGACGTACCACTGACGATGAAAGAGATGTACCGCCGTACCACTGACGATAACACATACCAACGTTCCACTGAAGGCATGAAGAGGTATACCACCGTACCACTGATGATATAAAAAGAGATGATTCATCGACGTACCACTGACGATGAAAGAGATGTACCCCCGTACCACTGACGATAACACATACCAACGTTCTACTAAAGGCATGAAAGAGATATACCACCGTACCACTGATGATATAAAAGGGATAAATCATCGACGTACCACTGACGATGAAAGAGATGTACCGCCGTACCACTGACGATAACACATACCAACGTTCCACTGAAGGCATGAAGAGGTATACCACCGTACCACTGATGATATAAAAAGAGATGATTCATCGACGTACCACTGACGATGAAAGAGATGTACCGCCGTACCACTGACGATAACACATACCAACGTTCCACTGAAGGCATGAAGAGCTGCCCCTTTGTACCAATGTTGGTGAAGAGCAATCAATAATACTTTTTCAATGATTTGAGGATGCATACATAAATGCCTAGTCTCAATATTCATCGTCCGGTGACAAAAATTCAATCCATGACCAAAATGGAAAGAAGCTGCCAAAAAGATTGGACCATGTGAGGGAGAAACTCACTGGTCTTCTGTTCGTAGTCATCTGAACAGAAAAACTGAAACATATTATCCACCTAGAAACAAATTCAGTGGGGATTTTCAAGGAAAGTGAGTTTTTTTCTGCTTAAGACACTCTAAATGAAAGAGCAATCTGTTTGACCGTAAACTTCATGATAGCAAATGTGAAATGTATGACTGTTTTTGATGTATGTTAATGATGCATATGCTACCAAAACTTAGCACAAGAATTAACTCAAGCAATGGAGTGCGAAGATAACATAATCAAGCATGTCTCAAGCTGAACATCAGAGCAAAAACTGCTATAACAATCTTTTGATGGCTTTAGAATAAATGCTGCCCAACATTAGGGAATATCAGAGCTAAGAGAACACAGTAGCTGAGTTCTACACCATATTTGAACCAGGCCAAAGGTGCATTGAGTGGAACACATTCTTCTTCTTTTGCATTATGAATACATCAGCATATCCATTCCTTGTAATGCACTCATGAATCAAAGTAAAACTTCTTTTATAATTTTCAAAAGGATTTTGTTGAAATCAATTTTCTTTTTGTTTCAAAAATTACTATCAACAATAAATGACATTTTGAGAGATATGGAAGAAATGAGATTGCCAATAAAGGGTAAAGGATCAAACTTTTTTAATAGAATGGTAGCCTGCAAAAGGCAAGACCCCATGGATTATTACAAAATTTGGAAAGTGGTAATTTTGTGAAAAAGGTACATTGAAATGTAATGACCCCATCCTCTCTCTCAACTTGGAATTCCTGAGCAAAGGCTTCCGTTGAAATGTGTTGAACTTCTTCATGATAAACAGATGACTGCTGATGATCAAGTCTTGTCTGATTTAGTTACTTGCCATGAATCCCTAACTTTTGCCTGGACCGCCCTTTCGGGTTTTCAGTCCACCGGGTATTTTATTATGTTTATGTCTCTAATTTTTGCCTGGACCGCCCTTTCGGGTTTTCAATCCACCGAGACGCTTTTTTTTGCCTAAGCCGCCCTTTCGGGTTTTCAACTTAGCGAGCTGTTCTTTTATTATTTTTAGGCAAAGTATTTCTTGACTACATCAGCATTCACGGGACGGGGGAGCTCCTCTCCATCCATAGTTGTAAGAATTAATGCACCGCCAGAGAAGGCTTTCTTAACAACATATGGTCCTTTAAAATTAGGAGTCCATTTGCCCCTTGAATCGGAGGTAAAAGACAAGATTCTTTTGAGCACGAGGTCGCCCTCTCTGAATACACGAGGTCGAACCTTCTTATCGAACGCTTTCTTCATTCTTTTCTAGTACAACTGACCATGGCATAAAGCTGTCATCCTCTTTTCTTCTATCAAATTCAATTGATCAAACCTGCTTTGACACCACTCAGCCTCAGATAACTTGGTTTCCATTAAAACTCTCAATGATGGAATCTCAACCTCAATAGGGAGCACTGCTTCCATACCATAAACCAAAGAAAAGGGAGTTGCCCCTGTTGAAGTACGAACAGATGTACGGTACCCATGCAAAGCAAATGGGAGCATCTCATGCCAGTCCTTGTAACAACCATCTTTTGCACAATCTTCTTAATATTCTTATTTGCTGCTTCAACAGCTCCATTCATCTTTGGCCTATAAGGCGAAGAGTTGTGATGTTCAATCTTGAAGCTTTCACAAAGTTCTCTCATCATGCTATTGTTCAGGTTCGAGCCATTATCAGTGATGATCTTGCTCGGTACACCATATATGCAAATGATGTTGTTCTTGATAAATCTAACCACAACATGCTTTGTCACATTAGCATATGAAGCAGCTTCTACCCACTTGGTAAAGTAATCGATTGCTACCAGGATGAATCGATGTCCGTTCGAAGCCTTGGGTTCAATCATGCCAATCATATCAATACCCCACATAGAGAAAGGCCATGGGGAAGAAATAACATTGAGAAGTGTCGGAGGCACATGAATCTTGTCAGCATACACCTGACACTTGTGACACTTCTTTACAAATTTGTAGCAATCAGATTCCATTGTCAGCCAAGAGTAACCTTCTCTAAGCATCTTTTTAGCCATCAAATGTCCATTGGAATGGGTACCAAAAGAGCCTTCATGGATTTCATGCATTAACATGTCTGCTTCGTGTCTATCCACGCATCTGAGCAAAACCATGTCATAATTCCTTTTATACAAAACATCAGCATTGATGAAGAAACTGCCAGCCAATCTCCTCAAAGTTTTCTTATCTTTATTTGATGCCCCAAGTGGGTACTCTTGGGTCTGAAGGAAGTGCTTAATATCGAAATACCAAGGCTTTTCATCTGTTGCTTCCTCAAAGGCAAATACATGAGCAGGTCTATCAAGACGCCTGATTGTAATCCGAGGTTCCTCATTTTGGGAGTTCACTTTGTACATGGAGGACAATGTGGCTAAAGCATCAGCCATATGATTCTCATCTCGAGGGATGTGGTGGAATTCAACTTTGTTGAAGAATGTCAATAGTCTTCTGGCGTAATCTTTATAAGGAATTAAACCAGGATGACGAGTTTCCCATTCTCCTTTAATCTGATTAATCACAAGCGCAGAATCTCCATAAACATCAAGAATCTTAATCCTCAGATTAATGGCCTCTTCAAGTCCCATGATGCAAGGTTCATACTCAGCAATATTGTTTGTGCAGTCAAAACATATCCTTGCAGTGAAAGGTACATGTGATCCATGCGGAGTGATGATAATGGCGCAAATTCCATGGCCATGAACATTAGAAGCTCCATCAAAAATTAAACCCCACTTGGATTCAGGATCTGGCCCTTCTTCTGGCAATGGTTCATCCAAATCTTGAGATCTCAAATACATTATATCTTCATCTGGGAAGTCCATTCTGATAGATCGATGATCATCAATTGGTTGGTGAGCGAGGTACTCTGCCAACACACTTCCTTTCACAGCTTTCTGAGCTCGATATTCTGATAATAACATTTGCCAGCGAGCAATCCTTCCGGTTAATGCAGGTTTCTCAAATACATACTTAATTGGATCCATTTTGGAAATCAATAGGGTGGTGTGGTTCAACATATACTGTCTCAGTCGGCGAGCAGCCCACACCAAAGCACAGCAAGTTTTCTCAAGCAGCGAGTATCTTGTTTCGCACTCGGTAAACTTTTTGCTAAGGTAGTATATTGCGTACTCTTTTCGACCAGACTCGTCATGCTGACCCAACACACATCCCATTGAATTTTCAAGTACTGTGAGGTACATAATCAAAGGCCTTCCCTCAGCCAGAGGGAGCAAAATGGGAGGTTCAAGCAGATATTCTTTGATGTTGTCAAAAGCTTTCTAACAATCTTCATTCCACACACATCCCTGATTTTTCTTTAACAACTTGAAGATTGGCTCACAGGTAGCAGTCATATTGGAAATGAACCTGGAGATATAATTCAAACGTCCGAGGAAACCTCTCACTTGTTTCTCAGTCTTAGGTGCTGGCATTTCCTGAATTGCTTTAACTTTATCAGGATCCACTTCAATTCCTCTCTGACTGACAACGAAACCCAATAATTTTCCGGAACGGACACCGCGGAGACGATACTTTCTCAAACGCTGAAACAACTTTAACAGATCCTCCATGTGCCCTTCCTCTGACTGGGACTTGGCAATCATATCATCCACATAAACCTCAATTTCTTTGTGCATCATATCATGGAAAAGAGTAGTCATGGCCCTCTGATATGTCGCACCAGCATTCTTTAACCCAAATGGCATCACTTTGTAACAGAATGTCCCCCAGGGTGTGATAAAGGTTGTCTTTTCCATGTCTTCAGGTGCCATCTTAATCTGGTTGTATCCTGAAAAACCATCCATAAAGGAGAAAACCTCAAACTTGGCCGTGCTATCTACCAACATATCAATGTGAGGTAGAGGAAAATCATCTTTCGGACTGGCTTTGTTCAAATCTCTGTAATCCACACACATGCGAACTTTTCCGTCTTTCTTCGGAACAGGCACAATATTGGCAATCCATTGAGGATATACAGAAGTGACAAGGAAACCTGCGTCAATCTGCTTCAAGACCTCATTCTTAATCTTTTCTGCCATATCAGGATGACTCCTTCTTAACTTTTGCTTGACAGGAGGACATTCTGGTTTCAACGGCAAACGGTGCTCCACAATATCTGTGTCCAACCCAGGCATATCTTGGTAGGACCACGCAAAAATGTCAACATACTCTTTAAGAAGCTCTACCATCCTCTTCTTAACATCTTGACCAAGCAGTGCCCCAATCTTGACTTCTTTTTTATCTTCTTCAGAACCTAAGTTGATGACTTCTAACGGCTCTTTATACGGCTGAATGGTGTCTTCCTCGTGCTCAAGCAGTCGGGAAATCTCATCAGGAACACATTCATCACTCTCTTCTTCCGCCTCATACACAGGACACTCGAAGTTAGGAGAGGGCGCAGGGTCATTACTTTCAACGGTTTTATTGATTAATCTGCACAAATGATTATTATTTCAGAAAAAGGGGAGATATATGCAAACATGAAATCGTGCAGATTATGGCAAAATGAAGACATTTTTTAAGGTTTTTTGTGTTATCACTTTCCAGAAAAAAGAAAAAAGATAAAAAGCATGTATATGCAGAAACAAAATGACTTTTATTGATGATTTTAATGTTTAAAACAAACAGAAAACAGCCCCAACAACTTCACTTTCATCTTGGGCAGAATGAAAGGATTTTGAAAAACATAAAAGCAAATTACTTTGAGACATGAGTACACTCAGGAATGTCAATGGTGATCCAGTTCTTAATCATCTTTCCATGGGTCACAAAGTTTGGCACTTCTGGCTCTGATTCACCTTCAACAATAGCGTTCACTTCTGGAAGAGTCGGATGTAGAAACCCAGCACTATGAAACATTTCTTGATAGGGACGAAAAGCAGATTCAGACTTCATCACAGACTTGTCTGAGGCAGAAAATCCCAGACCAGCTCTATTCTTGTTCTCTTGTAGACTCACCATTTGTCCCCAGACTCCTGAATGTCCATTCTGAACCACCAGTTGAGCGTCTTTGAAGGAGGCAATGGAAGCTTCATCCCTTTTGATTTCATCATTAACAGACAGGGCTTGGAATGCAGTTCCAATGACTACCTCATCAGCTTCTATGGTACGGAACGAAGAGAGATGACTAATCAGCAAAGCTTGTTCTCCATTCACAACAACCATCTTTCCATCTTTCACAAATTTCAACTTTTGGTGGAGAGTCGAAGTAACTGCCCCAGCCTCATGGATCCATGGGCGTCCCAATAAGCAACTGTATGCAGGGAAAATGTCCATCACTTGAAAAGTAATCTTGAAGACAAATGGTCCAATACCAATAGGCAAATCAACCTCTCCGACCACTGATTTCTTCGATCCATCAAAAGCCTTGACGATCACATTGCTAAATCTCATTGGTGTGCCACCATAAGACAGCTTAGCAAGAGTAGATTTTGGCAAGACATTCAGAGATGATCCAGTATCGATCAACACATAGGACATTGAGTCCTCTTTGCAACTGACAGAGATGTGCAAAGCCAAATTATGATTTCTTCCTTCCTCAAGCAAATCTTCATCACTGAAGCTCAGATTATTACACGCAGTGATATTACTCACAACCGCATTAAACTGCTTCAAATGCAACTTGTGATCTACATAAGTGTTATCTATCTCGTCATCCAATAGTTCCAAACCTATCAGTGTTTGAACATCATCTTGGAGGGCAGCACATCCCATAGGATCTTTACCACACAAAGGACAACCATCATGACTGAACTCTATCACTCCCTTTCTAACAAACCTCTCATGTATCTCCTTCAAAGATCCACGTAGAGCACAAATATTAGGCACACGACAGTGTCTCAAATTATGTTCAACCATATTGACAGCAGACGCTTCATGAGTTGGCAATGGATTGTTCTGCACATTGGGAACAAGGCAAAGATCATGCACATTCTTTCCAAACAGTTCTTTCCCACGCAAGGCTTTCATCTCTTTTTGCAGTTCTTCGAACTGATCTTGGAAACCATCCATTCTGTCATGAATTTCATCTGGAGCAGCATCATAAATGGGCTCTGGGACAAAAGGACCAGTATGAACAATAGGAGATGTGTTGACCATAACAGGAGTCAACGGACGAGTCATCTCAAGAACAGACAAATAACCTTCAGGCATGCCCCAAGGATATCCATTAGGCATACGTTGCTGAGTAGCACCAACAGGAATAGCGGGAATAGTTGTAGCAGCAATTTCAGAAATCACAGTGGTCTGACCCTGAGCTTGGGCATTGGGAGGAGGAACCTGATTCTGATTCTGAGCAGCCATCAATGTCTCAACTAGAGCAGTGAGACGATCCACACCAGATCTCAAAGTAACAACCTCTTCACGTAGCTCACGATTCTCTTGTTCAAGACCTTCCATCTTCTTCTTGCAGTTAGCTCGAGTGTTATACCGGTGAGACAGCTTGATTCTGTATGAAGAACATTGAATAAGACCTCGGGAATACTCTCGGAAGCAAGACCAAAATGCAGAATGATGCATGAAATGCAATGCAAATGATTTTTATTTTTGGTTTTCAAGGAACTTTTAAGACATTAATTGTAAACATTAGCAAAAAAAATCATAAAACATAACAATATTCTTTCATTAGTAATGGAAAAGCATACAAAAGGATTCAAAGATCCAAAATTACAAAACAAAGGAAAAGCTAAAAACTAGAAGGGAACACTTCTGACGAAGATCCATCTCCTCTCTGCAGCTTCCTACGGAGCTTCTCCAATTCATCTTCATAAAAGGCCTTCAAATGAGCATGCTCGACCATCAACTTATCAGCAACTTCTTTCCATGCCACTGAATCTTCTTGTTGTCTCTTTCGCTTTTCACCATGTTGTTGAAGTAACTCTTCTTGATGACGAATCTGATCATCCTTTTCCATCAACCAACCATCTTGGATATCAAGCATTTCATCCTTTTCTTTCAAGTGTATCTTCAACTCTTTGTTCTCAAACTCCAAAGCATCTCTTTCTGCTCTCAACTTAGCCACGAGCTCTAGATGTTCTTCACTACTTTCAACAGGAGTAGTGGAAGACAATTGATGCGTAACGAGTAGAGAAGGCTCCTCGAGTAAATAAGGCATCTGAAAAGTATGAGCTCTAGCTTGAACCCAATCAGTGTAGTCTTTGAGAGCAACACATTGTTTCGTTCCCAAATGTCTCTTCCTATCAACATGGTGCCAAGCACGCACAAACCGATTTCTGATATCCGAATTTCCATCTTGATTAAGATAAAAGATTCCTGACACAAGAATATTAGCGGGTCTCTCCTTCATGGGATAGCAAAATTGACGCCTTGCAAGAACGGGGTTGTAGGTAATTCCTCCTTGTATACCAAGAAGAGGTACATTAGGGAATTCTCCACAACTATCAATAATCTCACCAATGTCATAAGCAGGATTGTACCAATGGATATTCCCATTAGTAAGAGGCATGATCTTCTGAGACCATGAGAGACCATCAGGATTGTTCAAGAAACTCTTAGCTTGAGGTAAGTGCGAAATAAACCACTTATAGAGCAACGGAGTGCAACAATTGATAAGTCCACCTTTCTTATCATTCCTATGGTGAATGGAATGATAAGTATCCCCAAGCAAAGTAGGCACAGGATTCCCAATCATAAAAATCCGAATAGCATTAACATCGACAAAGTTGTCAATGTTGGGAAAGAGTATCAAACCATAGATGAGCAAGGCCAGAAATGTCTCAAAAGCAATCATACTTCCTTTACTAGCCAACATAGAAGCCTTTCCAATCAAGAACTTGGAAGTCAACCCCCAAATTCCTCCTTTTTTAGTCATGTTTGCTTTCACATCTGATATTTTCAAATGAAGAAGCTCTGCTATCTCATCAACCTGAGGCTCTTTCTCCAGACCACTAAACGGTATATCATTCGTAACTGGCAAACCAATCCAATAAGAATACTCCTCCAAAGTGGGCATAAGCTGATAATCGGGAACGGTAAAACAATGATAAACCGGGTCATAAAACTGCACAAGAGTCTCAAGAATCCCTTTTTCCACTTTGGTCTTCAAGATAGAGATCAATTTCCCATAACGGTTTTTGAAGTTGTCAAGATTAGGAACCAAAGTTGCTAGCTCTTTCAATTCATTTGCACTTGAATTCCGGAAAGTGTACTTCTTGATGCTTCTCTTTTGATCCATGGTACCTGTGATGTTTACAAAAAATGTCTCTAAGTTCCTTGAAAACCATTTGTGAATGTTATTTTTATGAATGCATGAATGCATGGTTTATGCATCAATCACAATCAAGAGCACACAAGATCACATCAAATCACACAAAATCACACAATCCAGGTTCTTAGGTTCGACGTCACGAGCATGGAGCCATGGGTCTACCCATCCCACAAGGTGTGTTCTAGGGAATTTTGTACCTGCCAATCAGGTTCTACAAAGGTTCCAGAGTTTTCAATCTTCTATCGGATATTACCGGCACGCACAATTGCTCATGGGCGCCAATAATATGCCTAAAAAGACCTCGTCTGAGCGTAGTATCGCATGACAACAAGCTCAAATTGGTACTTGATCTTGTTTCTGCACTACATCCTAAAAAGGCTTAGATTGGTTAAAAAGGTTCTAGGCCATTCAGCTTCTACGGACACTCACTATTGAAAGTAATAGCGTTATCACGATGGTTCGTAACAACCTCTACTACCTTCCATGAGGCCTCCACTGATTGGGGTTCCACCATATGACGCTCATGGTAAGGATTGCTCCTGACATGCGACTATTGGTCTTACCACCTCCTATCTCAAGTTACTCACCAAAGTTCGGGTTAGAACTTTATCTCATCACAGAGGAACCATCGAGCACCAAAAAGAAAAAAAAGAAAATAAACAAACAAGGCACACAGCAATATATACAGATAAAAACACACAGACAAACAAAAATAGGCTTAACACACTTAAAAAACTGGGTCCCCAGTGAAGTCGCCATTTTTCTGTTGCGGGGAAAATCTGATATCGAAGCCATGAAATTGACTCGAATCAATATTTCGTTTGAAATCGCCACCGCGCTTTATTTTTTCAAAGGAAAAGGGAAAAGAACGAAAAACCCAAAGTTTTGTTTTTAAAACAAGAAAGAGATCTCAGGTACGGGTGTTGATTATATGAGGGGAAGGTTTAAAGCACCCCTCATATCTGTGGTACTCCACAGGAACCTTTTTGAAAATCTGTGTGTGTGTGTGCTAAAAAAGGGTTTGTTTTATTTTTAAAATAAGCTCGGCAAAGCGTTTAGCTTTGGGCCTACATACCTCCTCGGTGCAATGGAGAAGTCAGAGCTAATGTAGTTCCGCTTTTTGGGAAAACATTTTTAAAAACGAATAAACACTTTATCGTCGTCGGAGAGAAATACTCAGCCATTGATCTTGAGCATGAGAACAAATGAGTTCTTTGCTTCGCAAATGGAAGAAGGGCTCCAACTCGGATAAAATCGACGAGTATGCCACTAGCTCTCTCACGCGGAAAAGATCTCATTATATCAATCAATTTCAACATCGTGGGGTATAACCACTCGTTTCGACAATTAACGGTGTCTAAACTTTGGAAGAAAAGCCACTAAGGGCAAAAGATATTTTTAAAGAAAGAGTTTTGAAAAGGTTTGCAAACATAAGAAGGTTTTTGAAAAAGAGAGAAGATTTTGAAAATTTAAGAATGGGAGGAGATGAAGAGGCTATCCTATTGCGTAAAATAAAAGCTAAGGAAATACTCAGCCATTGAACTTATTGTCTTAGCACCACTTTGCATTAAGCACATTAAAATTCTGACAAAAATCGGGCAGTGTAATGGCTGTTTTCGGGTAAAATCCTTATCTCAATGCCTTGGAATTAACCATCAAGGGCTTTCAAGGAAATACCTGCACATACAAACAGACAACAATCCAATGCCAGACAGACAGAATAACAGCAGAGTAATAACAGAATAAGAGTCCAGAGGCACTAGGTCCATAAGTCCGAACCTCCAAAATGCTAGGGATAGTAACCAATAGTCCAAAGAGAGCCTTATGTGTTTTTTTAGATTTTGATTGTTTATTAGTGTTTTAGCATAAAAGAAAAGTATGGTCCAAGTGGACAAAAGGAAAATAGCGGAAGCATAAACATATGTCCAAGTGGACAAAGAGAAAATAGCGGAATTATAAACGTCCAAATGGACAAAGAGAAAATGGCGGAATGTAAATATGATGAAATGATAAAATAAAGCGATAAAGCGAGAAATATAAAGAGCGGTATAATAAATGGCGGAAATTAAAGTTAGTGGTTAGATGTTAAAGATAACCATCTTGAAACTTGTCAAGTATGTTATCAAAGTTAGTAATGAAGATCGATGGTGAGTGAATGATGTACTCGGATTTAAGGTCAATGGAAACTTATCAGAAGCTTGATAAAATCATAGCGACTACACGATAAATTTCCATAAGTCATAAATCAACCGCATACAATTCTCTTCCATATTTGATCTTTTATCGAGTCGGGACAAATGTAGGAGAACTCTCCATGTATCAAGATCATCAATCAAAAGAAATAAGAAGGAGAAGAAGAAATGATCTAGCCTTTATCAAGAATCCATAGAATTCTCAAGATATCAAGACTTTCATCGATCAAAAGAAAAATAAGATGAAAAAAAGATAAGAATGAAAACAAATTGATCTAGTCTTTATCAAGAATCCATTGAATTCTCAAGATATTAAGACTTTCATCGATCAAAAGAAAAATAAGATGAAAATAAGAATGAAAACAAATTGATCTAGTCTTCATCAAGAATCCATAGAACTCTCAAGATATTAAGACTTTCATTGATCAAAAGAAAAATAAGATGAAAATAAGAATGAAAACACAAACAATAATCAACTCACACTATCATTAATATCATTCATCCATTTTGGTGGATTAGTTCATTTCAAACCTATCAACACCCTAGATCCAATGATATTAATGAAGTGTAGGAAGAAGGAAGCCAAAACAAGCACAAAAAAGGCAAAAAAACCACATTCTGCCTGCTGGAAATCGATTTCATGCAGGGGGAAATCGATTTCCATAGTTCAGTTTTCAAAAAAACAAGTTACGTTCAGTAGGAAATCGATTTCAGCCTTAAGGAAATCGATTTCCTCAGTGTAAATTTCAGCAAAAACAACATTTAAAGGCATGAAACTTGATTTGAACAAATATACAAACACCTTATGATCACACATCAACTTGAGCACGAAATTTCCATCATAAAACCAGCAAATATCATCAATATAGCATCAAAGATGCATTGAACACAAGCAATAAAGATCTACATCATGGATCTAGCAAATTACCACTTCTTGAACAAAGATTTTGGAGTAGCTTCAAGAGCAAGCACAAGGTGTGTAGATCCTTCAAATTTGGAGATGATCAAACAAAGAAAAGAGTGAAATGTAGGAGGCTTAGTTCAAAATTAGCAAGATTCAATGTGAATCTCACTAATCTTATGAAAATGAACTTTGGGTGAGGGTTTTGGAAAAGGTGAGAAATGAATTTGCAAGCAATTTTTTGGCTCTCCAAGCTTGAGAAATGAGAGAGTAGTGGGCTCTATTTATAGGATGAGAGCAAGAGTAGTGGTAGTTTGGTCTTTTTGCATTTGGTAATTAGCTTGTGTTTAATTGGTGATTAAAGTGGCAATTAAATGGTAAAAAGTGGTAAAATGGGGTTTAAGTGGGTTTAATGAAGAGAATTATTTTGATGAGGTGGAAAATTGGTACAATGACAAAAATGGTCAAAGAAAATAGGTGCCAAAATCAAATCAAGCTTCCCCCTCTATTTTTTTTTTTGAATTTCGCCTGAAGGAAATCGATTTCCCCAGGAGTGAAATCGATTTCACTCTGTTCCAAAAGAGAATTTGGCGCAAAATACACTAGGGAAATCGATTTACCCAGGAGGGAAATCGATTTCATGCTGTCCAGAATGTGATTTTGTTGAAGATTGCTGCAGGGAAATCGATTTACCCAGTAGGGAAATCGATTTCATCAGTCAAAAATTTGAAAAATGCCTTGTTTATTGCATGTCTTGGCTTTGTACCTACAAAACAAAAGCCTACAAAGAAACAAAGCAATGTTTTTGGTATTTGGGTTAGTATAATATGCATACAAGATAAACAATCATTGGTGCTTGATGGTCCCTCTTATTGATGAGGTGAGTGCAATCACCATAAACAAAACTTCCAAGTGAAGCTCTTGATTAGTGATTGGGATATGAATGATATAGGATCTTAGGGTCAAAAATTGGGGTATGACACATACCATTCATAAACATTACATCACAGGTTTTATAAAGCAAATATCTCATCTTCCGCTGTTTATTTCAGTGAGAAAAAATGGATCTTGAACAATCTGTCAAAAATCTCCAAGCTCAGAATGCTGAGTTCCAAGCTTTGATCCTGAATTTGTCCAAGGGGCAAGATGAACTGAAATCACTCTTGACTCAGATGAAGAAAGATAAGAAACCTAAGGGTGTTCTCAAACTGGGAAGAAGATTCAAAGGCCCTCTCAAAAAGGTGGAAGAAGCTGAAATTCCCAAAGATGACGAAGAAGAAGATGATGATGCTAGTGTCAAGACCAACGCCGGAAGTAGCGTAGGCTCTGCTAATCAAGGTGATAATGAAGAATACTATTTCCATGAAGAAGACTATGCTGATGAGAATTACAGGCTACTAGAAGAGCGTCTGAGAAACATGGAAATTCAGAAGGTACCTGGGCTGGATTTTGAGGAACTAGGGCTCATTCCTGGAGTCGTCATTCCTCCAAAGTTTAAAACTCCAACTTTTTCTAAGAATGATGGAGCCTCTTGCCCCTAGATGCATCTGAGATCGTATGTGAGGAAGATCCAACCTCATACTGAAGACAAAAGACTATGGATTCATTTCTTTCAAGAGAGTTTGTCTGGGAATCAATTGGAATGGTACTATCAGCTGGAGAGTTGTAACATTCGCACATGGGAGGACATGGATGCTGCTTTCTACAAGCAATATCAATATAATTATGACCTCGCACCAACTCGCATGCAACTACAAAGCATGTCTATGGGACCTAAGGAAAGTTTCAAGGAGTATGCTCAAAAGTGGAGAGATTTAGCTGGAAGAGTCCAACCTTCCTTGACTAATAGGGAGCTAGTGGACATGTTCATGGGCACGCTAACTGGGCCGTTCTATAGTCACTTGCTGGGTAGTTCCTCGTCTGGTTTCACTGATCTCATATTGACTGGAGAACTTATGATCCCAAAGCCTCATGTGCTTATCATTCCAATGCTCCTGGGCACCATGCAGACATATGTTGGGCCCTGAAGAACAAAGTTCAAGTCATGATAGAAGCTGGTGAAATCGAGTTTGACGCCCCAGAGACTCCTAATGTCATTACTGCTCCCATGCCGAAACACGACAAGACTATTAACGCTATCATAGACACAATCCATGTCTATGATGTGAGAGATCTGTCGACTCCTCTCCTTAACATCAAGAGAAAGTTGTTGCAAGCTGGTTTATTTCCAGGTTGCGACCCAGGCTGTTATTATTGTGCATCCCAACCCAATGGTTGTGAGAATCTAAAAAGAAGTATTCAAGGCTGGATGGATCGTGGCACTATCAGATTTGAGAAGATTCCTTCTATTGAGGAGTTGTGCAAAGGTTTCTTCGGTGGCTTGAAGATTGAAGATGTATCCATAATTTCCAAAGCTCCGCAGAAGATCCCTACTAAGGCTCCTTTCAAGATTTCTGCTGAGCCTCGCGTGGCTCCTATTATCATCACTAAGCCTGGTCCAGTTCCGTATTCTTATGACATGGCTATCCCGCGGAACTATGGTGCCGAGGTCTATATTCAAGGAGTTAAGCAAGAACTCATAGCTGACAAAGTTTCTGAAGACGCCAATCCCGATGTGGGTAATATTGTCGGAACTATTAAAGTGACAAGAAGTGGAAGAGTGTTTTCTCCAGATATCTCTCCAAACACTGCTTCACCTACTGTTACAAATACTCCTAATGTTGATACTCCAGGTAAAGGACCATTGCAGACATCAGTTGAGATCGTTACTGAAAATACATCTTCTGAAGAGGCAAACGAGTTCCTGAAGATCATCCGCAAGAGTGATTACGACATCGTTGAACAGATGGGGCATACTCCTTCTAAGATTTCTATGTTGTCACTCTTAAGTTGTTCCAAAACTCACGCCAAGGAAATGATGAAGTTCCTAGAGGCTGCCCATGTGCCTCAAGAGATTTCCGTCACCCAACTCGAGAATTGTATTGCAAACCTAACGATAGATAACTACCTTGGGTTTTCTAATGCTGATCTGAGTCCTAGCAGAAAGAATCACAACAAAGCTCTACATATATCCATTGAATATGGGGGCACCACTCTAGCGCACGTACTAGTTGACAATGGTTCATCTCTAAATGTACTACCCAAGTTGGTGTTGGACAAGCTCAACCCTAAAGGAGTCGTGCTGAAATCCAGTGATGTGATAGTAAAAGCTTTCGATGGTACAATGAGTACTGTATATGGCGAAGTTGAGCTCCCGATCAGAGTAGGTTCCCAGACTTTTAATTATATGTTCTATGTGATGGACATCCATCCTGCTTATTCCTGTCTACTTGGGCGTCCTTGGATACATGGGGCAAATGCTATGACATCAACTCTCCATCAGAAACTGAAATATCCAGCAAAAGGCAAGATTGTCACTGTTTACGGCGAGGAAGAATATGTGGTGAGCTTCATAGATGAAACCAAGTATGTTGACTTCACTGGAGAAGATTTTGAATCACCCCGTCAAGTGTTTGAATTGGTCCCTCAAGTGGTTCTTGAGACTAAACCCATCAATGCTGTTCCTAAAATTACTAGAGTTCCTCCTACAATGGCTTCTCTGAAAGACGCCAGGGCTGTGGTAGAAGAAGGTGGTTGTACTATCTGGGGGCAACTCCCTGATATTCCATACAAATCCAACAAATGGGGTTTAGGCTGCACTGCTAAGGATCAAAATGGAGAACGACATCCTCGTCCAGAAGGTTTGAAGTATCATTTCATCAGCAAAGGAGTCAATGCCATTGGAGAAGATGAAGATAGTTGCAACCTAGACAAGTGGATATTTCCTACATCAGACAAAGGGCTGGACAACTGGAAGACTGAAGACATTGTCTCTATCTCCTATAGTCTGGAGTAATTGCCATTTCTAGTTTTGTTTTATTTTTATGTTTCCCAGTTTAATTTCTGTATTTCAATAAACAATAAACTTGAAAGCCGTGTGTCCTGCCCGGGGCACAACGGTCCATTTGTTAGGGCTTGTCATTTCATAAGCATATTTTCATTCAATAAAAACATTAGACGTTTCGTATTCAAATTGTGTCTTCGCTTTTTATTTTCCTTCTTTACTTCTCTATAGCTATGTGTTCTTACACACACCCATATAATGCACTGCAGACCCATATCCACTCTGGATCCTATTGATGACGACTCTGCTACTGCTAAATATGACTTTGAAAATCCGATCTACCAAGCTGAGGATGAAGGTGAGGAAGAGTGTGAAATGCCTAGATAACTTTCCAGCTTACTAGAGCAAGAAGAAAAGACTATACAGCCGCACGAAGGGCCAATTGAGGTTGTGAATATAGGTACTGACGAAGAAAAGAAAGAAATCAAGATAGGGGATGAAATAGAGGATAGAGTCAAGCAGAGATTGATCTAGATGCTACGAGACAATGTTGAGATATTTGCTTGGTTCTACGAAGATATGCCTGGGCTCGATACCGATATTGTGGTTCACCGTCTACCTATCAAAGAAAACAGTCCTCCAGTTAAACAGAAGTTACGAAGAAGCAGACCTGACATGGCTCAGAAGATCAAAGAGGAGGTTGAATCGAGCAACATAGTACCGGTACCTAAGAAAGACGGAAAGGTCAGAATGTGTGTAGACTACCGAGATTTGAATCGAGCAAGTCCTAAAGATGATTTTCCTCTACCACATATTGACATTCTAGTTGATAGCACTGCGCAATGCAAAGTGTTTTCTTTCATGGATGGTTTCTCATGTTACAATCAGATCAAGATGGCGCCCGAAGACATGGAAAAGACGACTTTCACTATTCCTTGGGGCATATTCTGTTACAAAGTCATGCCATTTAGGTTGAAGAATGCAGGGGCAACGTATCAACGTTCAATGGTAGCTCTGTTCCATGATATGATTCACAAAGAGATAGAGGTCTATGTCGATGATATGATTGCAAAGTCCAATACCGAAGAAGAACATCTGGTCCACCTGCAGAAGTTATTTAATAGGTTGAAGGAATACAAGTTGAGACTGAATCCAAATAAGTGTACTTTTGGTGTGAGGTCTGGTAAGCTACTAGGGTTCGTTGTTAGCAGTAAGGGCATTGAAGTCGATCCTGCAAAAGTAAAAGCCATACAAGAAATGCCGGTTCCACAGAATGAGAAAGAAGTTAGAGGATTCTTGGGACGTTTGAACTACATCGCAAGGTTTATTTCCCATCTGACCGCTACTTGTGAGCCAATCTTCAAACTACTGAGGAAAGATCAAGCAGTGAAATGGAATGACCAATGTCAAGAAGCCTTTGACAAAATCAAGAAATATCTTCAAGAACCACCAATTATGATACCACCTATCGAAGGAAGACCTCTAATTATGTACTTAACAGTATTGGAGAACTCAATGGGGTGTGTACTGGGGCAACATGACGAGTCTGGTCGAAAAGAGCATGCAATATACTACCTTAGCAAAAAGTTTACCGACTGTGAAACAAGATACTCACTGCTCGAGAAAACTTTCTGTGCTTTGGCATGGGCTGCTCGCCGACTAAGACAGTATATGTTGAACCATACCACTTTATTGATTTCTAGAATGGATCCTATCAAGTACGTGTTCGAGAAACCTGCTCTCTCAGGACGGATAACAAGATGGCAGATGATATTAACAGAGTACGACATCCAGTATACGACACAAAAGGCAATCAAAGGAAGTGTGTTAGTAGATCATTTGGCCCAACAAGCTGTAGACGACTATCAATCTATGAGTTTTGAATTTCCAGATGAAGATGTTATGCTTGTTACTGATTATAAACAGCCTGGTCCGGATGAAGGACCTGAGCCAGGATCCCGATGGACCATGGTCTTTGACGGAGCTTCAAATGCACTTGGTAATGGTATTGGTGCTGTGATTATCTCTCCAGCAGGTGGACACACTCCATTTACAGCAAGACTGTGTTTTGATTGTACCAACAATATGGCTGAGTATGAAGCGTGTATCTTGGCTCTCAGAGCTGCTATAGACTTAAGAATCAAGTTCTTAGAAGTATAAGGGGATTCAGCCCTAGTAATCAGTCAGATCAAAGGAGAATGGGACACGAAGCATCCTAATCTAATGCCTTACAAAAATTTGGTGCTATCTTTGATTCCACACTTCGAGGAGATTACTTTTGAAAATATTCCCCGAGAGGAGAATCAATTGGCAGACGCATTAGCTACTATGTCATCCATGTTCAAAGTCAGATGGGACAACGAGGCTCCTATAGTTATTATTGAAAGACATGACGAACCGGCATACTGTTACGAGATAACTACCAACGAGGTTGAAGAAAAGCCTTGGTTTTATGAAGTAAAAAGATATCTCGAAGCTCAGGAATACCCTGAAGGGGCATCTATCAATGACAAGAAGTTCTTGAGGAGATTTACTTCCAAATTCTTCCTGAGTAATGGTACCCTATACAAGCGCAATCACGATTCAACTCTGCTTCGGTGTGTGATCAAGAAGGAAGCAAAAGAGATCATGGAAGACAAGCATGACGGTATCTTTGGAACTCATTCTAGTGGACATACCATGGATAAAAAGATCTTGAGAGCGGGTTACTACTGGTCCACTATGGAAACTGACTGCCATCAACATTCCAGAACTTGTCACAAGTGTCAGATCTATGCCGACAAAGTACACGTACCTCCAGTTCCATTGAATGTCCTGACTGCTCCTTGGCCCTTCGCAATGTGGGGCATTGATATGATCGGGGAAATCAAACCTACTACTTCCAATGGACATCGCTTCATCCTTGTGGCCATTGATTACTTCACCAATTGGGTAGAAGCTGCTTCATTTGCCTCCATTACAAAGAATGTGGTGGCTCGATTCATTAAGCACAACCTTATTTGTCAATATGGCATCCCCGAAAGGATTATCACAGACAACGGTACCAACCTGAACAACAAGATGATTACTGAACTTTGCACATAGTTCAAGATCAAACACCACAACTCTTCTCCCTATAGACCAAAGATGAATGGCGCAGTAGAGGCCGCCAACAAGAACATAAAGAAGATTGTACATAAGATGACCGTTACTTACAAAGATTGGTATGAGATGTTACCATTTGCCCTTCATGGTTATCGTACCTCAACACGTACCTCACCTAGGGCAACCCCGTTCTCACTAGTCTATGGCATGGAAGCTGTGTTACCGATCAAAGTTCAAATTTCGTCTCTGAGGATCATGAAGGATGCAGAATTAGAGGAAGATGAATGGATTCAAACTCGACTAGACCAGATAAACTTGATTGATGAGAAGAGACTTGCGGATGTTTGTCATGGGCAGTTATATCAGAAGCGTATGATCAAGGCGTTCAACAAAAGAGTCAAGCAACAAGCGTACCAGACTGGTGACTTGGTAATAAAGCGAATCATTCTACCACAAGGTGATCCTAGGGGCAAGTGGACTCCCACCTATGAGGGACCGTTTGTAATCAAGAAAATCTTCTTTGGAGGAGCAATGATACTCACTACTATGGACGGTGAAGACTTTCCGCACCCTGTGAACGCAGACATAGTCAAAATTACTACGCATAAATACAACCCTCTAGGTCGACGTACCTAGGCAAAAGTAAGGGCATCCCGGCGAACAAAGAAGGTTCGGGCAAAAGTTAGGGATATATATATATATATATATATATATATATATATATATATATATATATATATATATATATATATATATAAATGTACACCCGACAAGTTGAAAACCCGAAAGGGCGACTTGGGAAAAAAAGGGTATCCTGGTAAGCTGAAAACCTCAAAGGGCGGCCTAGGCAAAAGTTAAGGATTAAAGCGTACGACTATGTCTCGTTCAGGTCACTCATCAATCAGTTCTATTTACAATATCAAGTTCAAAGAGGCACAGACCGATTCAATCATCTTTCTCCAACAAGCAAGGGATGAGATGCTCGAAGACATAATGGCAATAGCAGAATTGAAACTCAATAGGATTGTTTCCACATAGCTATTCTTCTTTTATTTTTATCTTTTCAGAAAAACACACAAATGTTCTCCTATTATTTTGCCTATTCACGGCTTTTTCTTAATACAAGTTATTTTCCTTTCTATGTTCTTGAGTTTTTTCTCTCTTTCTCGAATACGCAAACGCCCAATGATAATTTTGAATGAACATATGCATATGAACATGATTATCATTTATTCTTTCCTTTTGCAAAATATTTGTCTGATTAGTAAAAAGACAAGAAAGGAAAATAGACAATGTCTAAAGTAATCCAGAAGTCCTCTCCCAGAGTCAATAATCTGGAAGAATCCCCATAGAGTAATCATTAAGAAGATATCCTCAAATACTCCCAACTAAAGACTTAGCTCCTCAACGGAATTCACGTCTGCAACACTGCTGATTCTCCGACACTTTGCTCTCCTCCAACATGGTTTATTAATATCTCTTATTCCCAGTCAGGGGACATCAAGTTACTGTTCATCCCCAAGCAGAAATCATAAATCCTCAGCTTATATCTTCAAAACAAGACCAAGACACCAAAGTCACAAAGACATAGAGATTTATTTGCTCAATCAAGATACTCCAAATAACATGAATCATAGTCATACATCATATATCATAAACATATTCATACATTGCATACATTACCTCATAACAAATTCATACATAACATGTAAGTTTCTCATTTATTTTGAGAAGCTCGTCACATAATACATGCACCATGACATTGCATAAAGCTGACAATATCTTACAGGTATATTACAAAGATTCGAATCTTACTCAAAGCAAAGCCTAATGTACGGCTCATTCCGAAAAATTATTGAAAACAATCTAACGTACGACTCGTCAAAGCTCGGCCTAACGTACGGCTCGTTTTGTTATCTCTCAAAACAAAGGATCCAGTCTAGCGTACGACTCATCCTAGGATACAACCTGACATACGGTGTATTCTAACAACTATCAACATAGGGGACCCGGTCTAACGCACGACCCAGCCTCCAGCCTAACGCACGGCTTTCCAGACATTTATCAAATACAAATTGGATCTGGTCTAACGCACGACTCATCCTTCAGCCTAACGCACGGCTTTCCAGACATCTACCGATGAAAATTAGGATCCGGTCTAACGCACGACCCGTCTTTCAACCTAACGCACGGCTTTCTAGACATCTACCGATGCAAATTAGGATCCGGTCTAACGCACGACCCGTCTTTCAGCCTAACACACGGCTCTCCAGACATCTAGCGATGAAAACTAAGACCCAGTTTAACATATGACACGTTCTAAAAAGTATAGCCTAACGTACGACTTACTTTGACACTCACAGCGGATTCAGTCTAACGTACGACTCGTCCTAAGCATATCCTCCAGATACGGTCTAACATACGACGTGTTATATCAAAACTGGATGGCATTTTTAAGCCCATCACAGTCAAATCCTAAATATTCGGATGGCATCTCTAAAGTCCGTCCCCGATGGTACAAATTTCTGGGTATTCTAGTGTTCAATCCACTTCCACCTTCAGATACCGACTGGCACACAAACCACTCTACATCTTCAGGTTTAAGAAAATTGAACAGGGGCACCTGTCATACCCCAAAATTTGCCCATCTTATTTCTCTTAATCGAAACTCATATCAAAGATCAAGGCTCAAAGTTATACCCTCCTAAGCAATGGTTCAAAGAATTTGGGTTTTTGTTTTTCTAAAGAAGATCAATGGATCAAAGGCTCCAATGTATCTCGTATGGCAAATGATGTGTTTCAAACTATCACTATAATAGAATTCGGGTCTTAATTCCAAGGATTGACCACTCAGTTGCTCTGAAAGTCAATAGGCGACCAGTTTGACCTAAAAGTCAACTGTGGTCAAAGTACAGTCAAAATTCCTGATTTTTTGTCAAAAACCTTATTTTGAAGTATCATTCACCATTTGATCAAGGATTGATCATGGTTCATCAAGGAAAGATCAGAAATCAACAAATTCAAAAGTTTCTAAATTAGGGTTTTCATAGGAGAAACTCAACTGAACTTTGACCAGCCATAACTCCTACATGGAACATCAAAAATTTTCCATCCAAAGCTCATTTTAAAGGAAATTGAATTCCCTAAAATTTTTTCTCTCACAAGCCAAGTCCAAAAATGCTTTATTTGAGAGATATGGATCAAAGGATTATAGGTCCTTTTTGAAAGTCAACCAAAAGCAGTTTTTTGTCAAAGCCAATATCATCAAGATAAATTCTTCAAATGGAAAAAAGGTTCCAAAGTGTCTTGTAGAGGACATCTTGAGGTTTCCAAAAAGTGCTAGAACTCCTCCATCTCTTAAAAATTGAGGGAGATATGCCTTGCCAACGTTGACTAATTTTGAAAGGAAAAATGTGAAGAAAAAGGATTCAAAATGAATATTTTTGCAAAGGGACCCAACTTTTTATGATCCAATCTTGATCCACAAGGCATCCAAGGCCCCAAACCTGCTTGCCACGAATTTTTTATTTTTATTTGATTTTACATGATTTTTTTTATCATTTAAAAGTGATATTTAAGTTATATAAATCATAGAAAATCAAATATTACACTAAGGATCTTATTCTAATCATATCTAATCATCATTCAAGACAGATAATTGGAAAATATTGGAAAATATTGAAGCAATTTAGGCCAAAAAAAGAAATATTCATAAAAAGATATTTTCCCAAATCACCAATCCTTGATTCATCAAATATTTGTTCTTGTCTTGTTGACCTAATTTGTCCAATATATAAACACAAAGGTTTACCGACCAAGGGTTCATGTTTTTGCATTGGAAGAATCCCTAATCCGAGCATCCAAGAACCAAAAAATTTCAAAGATCAATTTGAAGTTTAAGGTGGATTCAAAGCTTTGTGGGTCTTCCAAACGATTCCCAGGAGTGTGTTGAAGCTTCCTCGATCGTCACTCTCAAGCCAAAAGTTCAGAACCGGTTCCAAATCGCTCACAGTTTGCCATTCCTTCTTTTTATCGACTTGCCTCATACAAGCATTATTAATGAGATTCAATTGCATATTTGTGTTTGCCTTGATGTTATGACTGTTTCTGGAGAGTTAATTGCATTCATATGTTGTCTTGAGTGTTATGCCATGGTAGGGTTGCGAAGCTTTAATTTGGGGCTTTCTATTTAAGCCTAAATCAGGATAAATCGATGCCATAATCATGCTCAGGGACGCTGGACGATCCCTTTGGTGTGGTCGCGCCAAATTTTTGTGTTGTTTTGGGGTTCTTTTGATTTTTTACAGGTGTAGAAAGTATGGTTCTTTTATAGTGTCCATGCAAAAGCGGTGTAAAAAGGCCTGTTATAGGTATTGTGTGAAGAAGACGACTAGGCGCACGTTCTCCCCCTCTGTTCTAGTGTGTCTCGCTTCTACGTGTAGTGATGCAGTATCATCATCACATCCGTCCAATCCTAACGCTGGCAGATCTAACGTTCCAAGCTTGTGGGTGCATGATGGACCTCACGCGCTGCACAACATTGAATCAAAAGTTAGGTTTTTTTCAATTTTTTTAATTTTTTTACACAAAATTCGATTTTTTTTTATTTATTATTATATATACTTTGTTTAAATATTTCTTATATATATATACAAAATCTCTTAAAAGCATTTTTCTTTAGACATAATAGATAAAAATATTTATTTATTTATTTTTATTAAATAATTTTAACTGTTTTAAATTAATTTAATATATTTAAATTATTTGTTTAATTAATTAAAATTATCCTGTTAATTGTTAAAAATGCGTATTAGGGTTAGGATATTTTAAATCGAAATTTTATTTTCATCGATTTAATTAATTAGGTTGAAAACCAATAATTAATTAATTCGATTTTTATTTATTCTATTAACCAGGGTTAACTTGTTCCCTAATCAGGGTTTTACGAGGATCATTCCTACACTGAAATTTTTTTCTTTTTTTGTGTAGTTTTTCAGGGTTATCATCAGGGTTCGTCCGACTACGCGCCATATCAGATCAAAAAGCTAAGTCCTGATTCTGTACTTATTTAAATATTTTTTCTTTGTCTCTATTTATTAAATTAGGGTTACTTTCAAATGTTATTGAATTCCTCCTACACTCACCCTTTGTTGTTTATTTTTCCTTTTCCAATTTTCAAGGTTAACCAACCGGTCAAAGCTCGATTAGTCGGTAACCCTAAAATTTCAATTTATTTTATTTCTCTTTTTCTATTATTACTTATGTTAGACTTGCTTCTTTATTGGGGTTTATATTTATTGCTTTTTCTCCCCCATCCCCATGGTTTATTATGTAACTGTTCATGGTTTGTATTGCTTGGCCTTGAAGGCACTTAACCTTGTTTATATTACTGCGTGGTTAGTAATTTAGGGAGTGTAACTTATGAACTGGATTTAGAATAATTAATTTTACAAGATAAATTATTTTGAAGTAATCACGTGATTGTGCACCCACACACCTTTTATGGTACCCCTCTCGTTGTCTGTTGCCTGTTGCCTTGTGTTTTTTAGTGCACAATAGCCAAGTCCCTTGAATACGAGGATACCTCAGCAACGTTGCCCTCGGTTCATTCTTAAGATCACAGGTCCCAATGATGCTGCCTTCGATTCGCTAATATGATCTCGTCCCTTGAAGTTGCCTACGAAGTGCTGAGTGTGGTGGTCGTTTTTTTTACCTCCCCGTTTCACTTGGGAGGACGACACGCTAGACCCTTCACGCGAAATTCGGAAGGAGAATGCACCCGTGGTGGGATGAATTTTATTTCAGTTCTTCCTACGATATCACACGAACTTTCTTATTTGTCCTACGAGTAGGAAAGGGGAAAAAAGATCTCAACTAAACCCTAGGAGTTTGCTAAGTGTGGGGATTCACCTAGACTAGAAATTCTGGAGTCCGGGAGGTCGGTTATACATAGGGAAGTGTTTAAATACCCTACATATCTGTAGTACTCTACAGGAACCTTCTCTGTGTCTAAATGTGTTTGCGCTGCTAATGATTATTGGGAAAATTTCTCCTTTGTATTAGGAGAAGGAATTGAATTGAATAAAAGAAAGATAGACTGACTGACTGACTATTTTTGGTATTTTATTAGCTCGCTGAGATTCCTTGTGAACCTCATGCCTACATATCCCTAATGGAAGTCAGAGCTTAATATAGTTCGGGGAACTAATTAATTATTAATTATTTTTGGGTGCCTTGCTTGAAGCTCAAGGTTGAAGCTTGAATTAAATCTCTGTTTACAGTAAAGAGACATGAAGTCATCTTTATAGAGAGGTATTTCTACTATTCCACCACAAACATTAAAAGAGTGATAGAATAACTGAATTCATTTCATTCAATAGGGGGACCTTACTTGTGTATGTGCAAGTATACCAGTCAAATGCCTCTTAAATGAAAGAAAGATGCTCATCCAAATTAGGGAAAGTTACAACATGTCTGGGTTTTACTGCCAGCTCATGCCTTTCAAAATCATAAATGGGAGACTTGATTAAAATGAAATGTAATGTTTGTTTGTTTGAATGTGGTGAGATAGAGGAAAGATCTCTCCATAGAGATAAGCTATGTCTATCTACTGTATAAAATATTTGATCTTTAACTGGCTTGTATGAGGCCCAAGCTTGAGGCTTTTTTTGATTGATTTATTATTATTATGACTCTAGGAGAAAACTCCACTGGGGATTAATTTACAAGAGATTTTTATGTTCTGTACAAAGCCCAGAATTGAGGCTGACTCTACTTAGGGAAAATCTATTTTGATGGGTTTTATTTGGTGTTCTGTACAAAGCCCAGAATTGAGGCTGACTCTAACTAGGGGAAATATTATTTTCTGCCTTGTACAAAGCCCAAGGTTGTGGCGGACTCTTAAATAAACTGAGTATGGATGACTCTATGGGAAAAGATCCTAAATGTTAGGAATCTTTGACACACGACATATGGTTTATCTGCCTTGTACAATGCCCAAGGTTGAGGCTGACTATTAACAGGGGAGTTTTATTGTTTTGGTGCCTTGTATGAAGCCCAAGGTTGAGGCTAACTATTTTTGTTGGATTTTGACTCTATTGAAGGATTTATTTATTAAAAGACTGATTTTTTTGGATGCTAACCCTTTCCAGGGATTTTGACTCAGCTGGAGAAATTGTCTGTTAAAAAGACTGATTTTTGTCATGTTTTTGGGGGCTGACCCTTTCCAGGGGTTTTGACTCTTTTGGGGAAATTATCTCCTAAGAGAAATGAATCTTTGGTTTTTGAAAAAGTGATTTTGGAGGCTAACCCTTTCCAGGGGTTTTGTTAAGATGAAAGAAATGATTTGGAGGCTAACCCTTTCCAGGGGTTTTGTTAAGATGATTGGCAGAAAGATTTTTCTAGTGGAGACTTCTTGTTTAAAGCCCAAGATGAAGGCTGACACTGACTGAGGATAAGCAAACATGGATCATAGACTCTGCTAAGGAAAATTAAAGAAGATAAGGGTGACAGAGACTGTCCATGTCTCTCATTCCAAAAAGGTGCACTCAATGTAAAATTGAGACAAACTTAGCTTGTTTAAAGTCTGGTTTAAATTGGAAGAAACTCACCAGGGTATGTTAAAAGGTGACTAAAGACCTGTTCCTATGTTTATAAGAAACCTAATGGGTCCTTGTATACAAGCTCAAGAGGAAGCTGGAAATGCTTTTAAGAAGCCTGTGGGTCCTTGTACAAAGCCCAAGAGGAGGCTAATCGAGGGTCATCGAGGGTCCTTGTTATAGCACAAGAGAAAGCTATGTAGTTTTGAACTTATTTTGGCTTTAAGCAAATGGGTAAGAGGTTTCACCGGGAATAATTCCTCTTTGGGTGGATGTGTCCTATTTTTTTGGATTCTAAGGTTTTTGCCAAGATGTTTCACCGGGAATAATTCATCTTGGGGGTTTGAACTACAGATCTCTAATTAGGAAAGAGCCTTCACCGGGAAGACATTCTCAATCCTAGGTCATATTCCTATAATATATATATATATATATAGTTTAACTGTACTAGGGTTTACACTCAAACATAGTTCTAAACAAATATATGCACAGTTTATATTTGACAGTAATTTAAACAAAGACTGTAAATTGAAAGCTTGTAAAGCCTAACCTGGATGGAGTGGAGGCCTTTGAAGAAGTATGTACAAAGCCTCACCAACAGTTGATGGATAACAGTTGAATATATATGATAAACAGTTAATGGTTTTTTTGAAAACAGAAGAAGTGAAGATGGACATAGGTCACATAGGTATCTGAAGAGTTTCACCGGGAATAATGCCCTTCAAATACCAGAAGAATATTTTGAAAACAGAAAGAAGATTTTGAAAATACAGTTTTGAAAACAAGCTAAGAAGAGAAGAAGGTGTTGGGACTTATACTCTATTAGAGGCCCAGTTAAAAAATGAGTTACTATTTATGAGAAATAGTTGAAAATGATTGAAATGATATAAGGTTTTGTTGTTTGAAAACCTTAACCATCTGTTTAATCAGAGATTGAAAACAGTTTTGAATATTGACAAAAGTCAACTTAATTAAGGCAAAGATGAAATCTATACCTAATTAAGACCTAAATAATTAGGGTTTTATCATAAAATTATTCAAAAAGTAATTAGGTTAAAACAAAATGAAAATATATATTTTAAAGTATTTAAGAAAACACTTAAAACATACTATTTTAAACCTAATTAAAATACATGAAATAAATAATATTTTTTATGATTTTTTTTATTATTCATAAAATAGGTATATTAAATAACAAGTGTGTGAAAAATAAATAGAAAATGATTTAAATTGATGGGTGATTTAATTATGTGAAGTTATAAAATAAAATGAAAGAAAATAGTGTTAAAAAAAGAGGTTTGGTCTTGCCAAGGGTTGAACCCACCCCCTATAGGTTACCAAACAAAACAAATACCAACTGGGCCACGCGCGTGGCCTGCTTAAGGAAAGAGCCCATATGATTATATGTGAAAGCAAGGCATTAAATGAATTGGAAAAATAAAATGATCAAAAGGTCTGAGGGGGGGATCGAACCCCAGACCTAAGGCAAGGCAAGGCTTTTGGACGCGCGCTGTAACCATTGGGACACTACGATGAATTCGTAGATAACACACCCATCATTCAAAATAAAATAAACTCAAATCTGGGAAATTCAAAAAATGGCGCCACCATCTTCATCTTCAACCTCAAGCTTCAATTTTTGGAATTTTGCTATCTCCTTCGTTTCTCAACCAAACTTAAAGATGTAAACATGGATTTTGCTCGTTTTTGAACGAGGATCATGATGGTGTCCTTTAATTTTATTTATTTTCAGTATAACATAAAATTTGCAAGCATGAACACTAATAACCCTAAAACTGAAATTAAACATGAAATACTATATATGCATGAATTGATGCAACTGATTGAGGGCTAATGATCTATGAAGGTGCAAAAACCAACTGGTAATTTCATTTTAAATTTATCATGCGTGAATCATAGAGTTTGAAGCTTTTGAAACTTACCTGAAAAATGAAGATTTGGCTCTGATCAAAAGGTGTTACAGAGCTGTTGTAACGATCCAGATAGCTTCAATGACTCCTTTGGAAGGTGTTGAGATGCCTGGCTTGGACTGAAAGTGCCCAGAACTTCTTGCTCGACCCCAACTGCAACAGCTCCAAGTGAGAGGTGAAGATGATGATTCTCCACGCCCAGAAGTGTTTCAGAGGTTTGGATCACCTCTAAATGACTCCCCTAAGATGTTTGAATACTTAATTCCAAAGGAAGAGCTCTGGTTTGAAGAATCCGAGTCTTCTTGCCAATGAACCTTTGAAAACCTTAAGTATGAAGAAAGAAGAGAGAAAGCAAGAATTATGTTGCTTTGGTGTGTTTTCTGAATGAGAAAGAGCCCTTTATTTATAGGCAATTGGTTCAGAGTAATTGTGCATAGTGAGCTTGCTTAGTGAAGTGAGTTTGGTTTCTTAGCCATGAAGAAAATTTGAAAAGATCCCAAATGCAATGATGCATTTTCGGGCTAGCTTCCCCAACCATTGATCTTGTATGATCTAAGGGAACATTTCTGATTTAGAGGAGAGTTCTAATTGTCTTAGAGCAAGATTCCTTGATGATTCATCATTTGCAATAAATTCAAAAATGCAATCATTACATAATCACATGCCTTTGTTTTTGGGAATCTTCTCTAATCCTTATGCAATGATGAATTTGGATGCATGGCATGTTTTCAGAGGCATTAGAGGTCGGGTAGCATCACTTAGTGAAGCAAAATGCACAAAATTGCAAAGTTTCAAATTGTACATGACCTATAATTTCACTTCATGAGGCCAACTTTGAACAAGCATAACTCTTAGCTCAAAATGAATTTGGAGAAGGTTGAACACAATTTGGAAAGCCCTAAACATCTACTTCAAATCATTAGTTTATGGTTCCTTCAGAATCCTTTGGCAAATTTGTGAAAAATGAGGCCAAAGTTGGAAGAAAACTAGGTTAAAAACACTTAGAAAATTTTCCAAGTGTTTATGACCTAAAACTTCAAAATTCCCAAATCTCTTAAATGATTGATCTTTTGAAAAAAGTTCCATTGTAAGATGTTGTTTTATTTTGCAAGATCTACAACTTTCATGTTGGAAGTTTTTTGAGTTGTGTAGGTGAAATTTTGAGTTCCCACAATGCCCTCAAAAACCCTAATTCCCGACTTTTTGCTCCTTGATGATTCTTCTTGAATTTCTTTGGTCAAATGACTTTAATATCCATATATTAATGATATTGATCTTTTAAATTCATGGTTTGACCAAAATTCTTAAAAGTCAAAGGTGATCCCATACAGTTGACTTTTTCCAAATAAGGTGAGATTTTGGACTTTTGTGTGGAATTAAGATCTTCTCCTCAAATGAGTGATGTAAATGGGTTATATTGAGGTAGTAGAGGTTCTTGAATCATGTCTTGAGTTTTGGATCCATGCCCTGATTAAAAGTCAACTATCCAAATGAATTAGGTTAAAAACCCTAATTGTCGAATAGATGAAATTGGTGACTGTGGATCTTGAATTGAGGTGTGATGTCCAGTGGATCTTATTGTATGGATCATTTGAAGATGATTGAAGTCTTTAATAGATGTCCTGGAGCTTTTTAGGGTTTCCCAAAGGTGATCCCTGATTTCAGTCCTTGATAGGCTCAAAAACCCTAGTCTGGTGACCTGAGTAAACCTGTACTCAGATGACCGGGTGTCTAATCAATCATAGGTGAATATAAAAAGTGAAGCTTTTGAGTCCTATGATTGGGTTAGAGACTAATCCTTCTATTGATTGATCCTTTGCCTGAATTTTCTTGTCTTTGAACATCCTTGATTAAATGCCAGATGAAGAAGTGACTGCTCTGGGTACTTGTTTTGACCTGATGAAAATCCTGAAGATATGTCATCTCAGGGGGGTCAAAAATTAGGGTATGACAGATGCCCCTATTTAAGTTTCTTTTATCCGGAGGGAGAGAGATTGATATCTCGATCTCTCCTGCGTGAAAGAGACTTAAATATCAAAGAATGCCCGTATTTTGGGCGCTTTTGAGATGTTGTAATTGATAGAATCCTTTCATGACTTGATCCCGTTGTCGCACTTGGCGGGGGTTGAGGAGACAAACTCCTGTAGGAATACGTCATGTGGATTCTGGTGAATGGATGGCAATGTAGGATGCGCAATCCATCTTCTTTAACTAAGTGTTGACACTTAGAAAAAGGTGCACAACTTCTCCTTGTTTCGGATGTCTGTACCTCGAAATTGGTATAAGTTGTGATTTTGGACAATATCTCAGATAAAGAGAAATTCTCCAAAGATTTGTTTCCTCATCAAACTTCTCATCAGCACTTGGAGATGAGATACCATTTGATGGTAATAAAGAAACTTCGAAGGTTTGTTTCCTCATCAAACTTCTTACCAGCACTTGGAGGTAAGATACCATTTGACGGTAAATAAAGAAACTTCAAAGGTTTGTTTCCTCATCAAACTTCTTACTAGCACTTGGAGATAAGATACCATTTGATGGTAAATAAAGAAACTTCAAAGGTTTGTTTCCTCATCAAACTTCTTACCAGCACTTAGAGGTAAGATACCATTTGACATTAAATAAAGAAACTTCAAAGGTTTGTTTCCTCATCAAACTTCTTACCAGCACTTGGAGGTAAGATACCATTTGACGGTAAATAAAGAAACTTCACCATCCCTCCTTGACATTTTTTGAAGGATCGTCATATGGTCCCGCGCTCTTTTGAGGGGCTAATGACTTTGCTCGAAAGTGGATGAACTGTCTTCGGGAAGAAGACTACCATTCACCTACTTACGCTGAGGAATCTGAACTATCTTCTGGATGAAGACTACCATTCACTGACTCCATTGGGGATCTTTTGTCGATCCGCTGGGGAAATACCGAACTTCTGAGGAATTCAAAATGCGAAACAAACTACCTTATTTGAAGAAGATTGTCGAGCGTCGCTCTGCAGGAGATTCTCAATTGGGGAATTCCAAAAGTGAACAAACTATCTCTTTAAGGGAGACTACCATTTGTTGACTTGCTTGGGGAAATTGGGTGTATGAACCTTCTTCATGAAGAAGAAAAACCCTTTCACAACTTTGCAGGGGAATCTTGAGTATATGCCCAAGTAAGTTGGGTATTAACACTATCAAAACCTCGGCTAGACTATGCTCATTACGCAAATATGGTGTGAGACAAAATGCATGAATACTACGATGATTATGAAATGCAAAGTGAATGTGAATAGAATTGTCGCGGATGTAAAATCCTATGATACGACTTGAATCTTGTTGATCAGAAGATGTCCTCTTCTTGTAGTTCGAACTCTGTTGGGAATACCTGGTTATCAAATGTCCGCTGTCCGAAGTGAGTAATATGAATTGAAGCGAAGATCCATCATCGGGAGATGTTCGCAAAGCGACCTCATGGGGAAATCTTGGTTCCCGGAGTCTCAACCGTTCTCGGAGTAGCTGTTTGCATTCTTCCTATTGTTTGTAAACCTTAGAAAGAAAATTTCACCTTTATTTTTGCAAGTAAATTCATTTTTATTTTATGAAAACATTTGTTTCAACAAAATGACTGTTTAAACTTAAAATGCATTTCAAGAAACTGAATAAGACTCGATTTGCAAAGAAAGGCACAAGGCTTAAATTATTATATATGGAATGGTAATCAGCCAAATGCTTGATTCCATGGAGTATTTACAAAGTTGGAAATTGGTAATTTTTCGGGAAAAGGGCTACGATGAAACGTGACGACCGTTATCTTTCCCTTCCACTCCGAGTTGCGCTGTATTCGTGCTTCGTAGAAGATGACCTACTGCTGATGAATACTCCGCTATGGATTTTTGAATGATCAAGTTTGTCCTGAACACAGTTACTTGCCATATATCCCTAACTTTTGCGTAAACTACCCCTTTTGGGTTTTAAGTCTACCGGGATTGATTATTTATTTTTTATGTCTCTAACTTTTGCCTGAATCGCCCTTTCGGGTTTTCGATTCACCGAGACGCTCTTTTTTGCCTAAGTCGCTCTTTGCGAGTTTTCAACTTAGCGAGCTGTTCTTTTAATTATTTAGGCGAAGTATTTCTTGACTGCGTCGACGTTCACAGGACGGGTGAATTCTTCTCCATCCATAGTCGTGAGTATTAAGGCTCCTCCTGAGAAAGCTCTCTTGACCACGTAGGGGCCGTCATAATTGGGAGTCCATTTCTCTCTTGAATCTGTGCGAAAAGATTGAATCTTTTTGAGTACAAGGTCGCCTTCTTTGATTGTGCGAGGTCGAACCTTTTTGTCGAAAGCTTTCTTCATTCTTTGTTGATATAGCTGACCGTGGCATAAAGCTGTCATGCGCTTTTCTTCGATTAAGTTCAATTCATCGAATCTACTTTGACACCACTCGGCTTCTGTTAATTTTGCCTCCATCAAGACTCTCATCGATGGAATCTCAACCTCTATAGGTAGGACTGCCTCTATGCCATATTCAAGGGAGAAAGGAGTTGCTCCAGTCGAAGTACGTACTGATGTACGGTAACCATGAAGAGCATACGGGAGCATTTCATGCCAATCTTTGTAAGTGATGACCATCTTCTGAACGATTTTCTTGATGTTTTTGTTAGCTGCCTCTACAACTCCATTCATCTTTGGTCTGTAAGGAGATGAGTTGTGATGTTCAATCTTGAATTCTTCACAAAGCTCCTTCATCATTTTGTTATTCAAATTTGACCCATTGTCAGTGCTTATCCTGTTAGGAATGCCGTAGCGACAGATGATGTGATTCTTGATAAACCTGACGACAACTTGTCTTGTAACGTTTGCATATGAAGCTGCTTCAACCCATTTGGTGAAATAGTCTATAGCTACCAAGATGAAGCGATGTCCGTTGGACGCTTTTGGCTCGATCATTCCAATCATGTCGATTCCCCACATGGAGAAAGGCCAAGGGGAAGAGAGTATGTTGAGAAGAGATGGTGGCACATGAATTCTATCGGCGTAGATCTGACATTTGTGACACCTCTTTGCGTACTGGTAGCAATCTGACTCCATCGTCAGCCAATAATATCCTGCTCTCAGTATTTTACTTGTCATGGTGTGTCCATTGGTGTGAGTACCAAAGGAACCTTCATGTATTTCTCTCATGAGTGTTTCTGCTTCTTTCTGGTCAACGCATCTGAGCAGAACCATGTCGAAGTTTCTCTTGTACAGAACATCTTCATTCAGGAAGAATCTACAAGTTAACTTTCTTAAAGTCCTTCTATCTTTCTTTGACGCCCCAAGAGGGTACTCTTGCTTTTGAAGAAAGTTTTTGATGTCGTGATACCACCGTTTATCGTCGATGATTGCTTCTACTGTGAAAACATGAGCGGGCCTATCCAGGCGCATAACATCAATCCGAGGAATGTCATTCCAATGATTTATCCTAATCATGGAAGAGAGTGTGGCTAATGCATCAGCCAAGTTGTTTTCTTTGCGAGGAATGTGATGAAAATCTACCCTGTCGAAGAATGGTAACAATCTTCTCGCGTAGTCTTTGTAAGGAGTTAGCCCTGGTTGGCGTGTTTCCCATTCTCCTTTGATTTGATTGATGACCAAAGCAGAATCCCCGTATACATCCAAGTGTTTAATTCTTAGATCCACGGCTTCTTCGAGACCCATGATGCAAGCTTCATATTCGGCCTCATTGTTTGTGCACTTGAAAGTTAATCTTGCAGTAAATGGAATATGGGTTCCTCGAGGAGTAACAATGATTGCCCCAATTCCTCTTCCATAAGCATTGACAGCTCCGTCAAAGATTAAGCCCCACTGGGATCCTATCTCAGGTCCTTCGTCTGGTAGTGGCTCGTCGCAATCTTTCATCTTGAGGTACATGACGTCCTCGTCCGGAAAGTCGAAACTGGTTAATTCATGACCATTGAGTGGGTGGTGAGCCAGGTGCTCAGCTAGAATGCTTCCTTTCACGGCTTTCTGTGCGTGATACTCAATGTCATATTCTGATAACAACATCTGCCAACGGGCAATTCTCCCAGTTAAAGCAGGCTTCTCAAAGATGTACTTGATTGGATCCATATGAGAGATCAAACAAGTAGTATGTCGAATCATGTACTGGCGGAGACGCTTGGCAGCCCAGGCCAAAGCACAACATGTCTTCTCGAGCATGGAATAGCGGGATTCACAGTCAGTGAATTTCTTGCTTAGGTAGTAAATGGCATGCTCTTTTCTTCTCGTCTCGTCTTGCTGTCCAAGGACACAACCCATGGAATCTTCTAAGACGGTTAAGTACATTATCAAAGGTCTTCCATCCACTGGAGGAGACAAAATGGGTGGTTCGAGCAGATATTCTTTAATGCTGTCGAACGCTTTCTGACAATCGTCTGTCCAGACGCAACTTTGATTTTTCTGTAGAAGTTTGAAAATAGGAGCGCAAGTTGCAGTCATGAGATATATGAATCTCGAGATGTAATTCAGACGTCCAAGAAATGCTCTAACTTGTTTCTCGGTTCTGGGTGAAGGCATTTCTTGAATTGCCTTGACTTTGTCTGGATCTACTTCAATTCCTCGTTTGCTGACAATGAAACGAAGGAGTTTTCCTGAGTAGACACCTAAGGTGCACTTGTTGGGGTTCAGGCGAAGCTGAAACTTCCGTAAGCGTTGAAATAACTTTGTCAGATTTTGTATGTGATCTTCTTCATTTTCTGATTTGGCAATCATGTCGTCCACATAGACTTCCACTTCTTTATGCATCATGTCATGGAAAAGCGTAGTCATGGCTCTTTGATAAGTTTCCCCTGCGTTCTTTAGTCCAAAAGGCATAACACGGTAGCAGAACGTGCCCCAGGGGGTGATGAAAGCTGTTTTCTCCATGTCTTCAGGTGCCATTTTGATTTGATTGTATCCTGAAAATCCATCCATGAATGAGAAAACTTTGGATTTTGCTGTACTGTCTACCAACATATCAATATGTGGTAAAGGAAAATCATCCTTAGGGCTAGCTTTGTTCAAATCTCTGTAGTCGACGCACATGCGGACTTTTCCGTCTTTCTTAGGAACGGGAACAATGTTAGCTAACCACTGAGGGTATTCTGAAGTGACGAGGAAACCTGCATTGATCTGCTTTTGAACTTCCTCTTTGATTTTCATGGCCATCTCCGGATGAGTTCTTCTTAATTTTTGCTTGACCGGAGGGCATTCTGCTTTTAATGGCAAGTGATGCTCCACTATACTGGTATCCAACCCTAGCATATCTTGATAAGACCAAGCAAAGACATCTGAGAATTCTTTGAGCAGTTGTATCAAACTCTCTCTGATCTCTGAACTGAGCGAAGCTCCAATCTTAACCTCTTTTCTATTTCCATCGGAACCAAGGTTAATGATCTCTAGAGGCTCATTGTATGGCTGAATGGCCTCTTCCTTTTGTTGAAGTAATCGTGAAATTTCCTTTGACATTTCTTCGTCTTCTTCTTCCTCTGCCTCGAATACAGGAAACTCAAAGCTTGGAGAAGTCATACGATCACACGTTTCAACGGGGTATTTTATGATTAATCTGCATATGTGTGATAAATTTTATTTAGACAACGAGGGAAGACTCGGTGTATGCAGTTAATAATTTTTTGATGTTTTTTAGGGTGTTTTTTAGGATTACCAATTTCCGAAAAAAGAAAAGGAAAAACTAACGAAGGAACAAAATAACATTTTTATTTATTGACAGTCATTTCTTGAAACAAAGACCCTATAAAACAAAACTCTATTGCTTTGGGTGAAGCAAAGAGGGACATTTTCTTAAGAAATAGTAAAATGCAAAGCCCTATGAAACATCTCTTCACCCTGGGCTATGGTGAGAGGACAAAATAACGGTGAAAGTTCCTACTTAGGAGTGCGAACAACAGTTGTAATTCAACAGCTGTCCAATAGTGGCGAACCCCATTGTGCACTAAGTAATCTGGAACCTTAGGCTTAAGCTGGCCTGTGGTAGGTCTTGATTTACCAACCACTGTCTTTGCAACACTCAGACGATCTTCTTCTACTTCAGCAGATTGAGCGGTGTGGGCACACCCATTTCCAAGTGGAGTATGTCGGACTTTCTTTTGAGGAAACTTCCAATCTTCTGAATGGAGAGACTCGTTGTCAGAGACACTTTCGAGATCGTCCTCTTCTGTATTTTGGTCTTGCTCTTCTCCCAAGATGGCATTGACCAGGTATGTATACTCTAGATCCATAGCCTCGGAAGGTGACTTGGGGATATAATCCTCAATGATGATTTCACCAGTCGATGATGATGAATAGCAAGGGTTATACATCTCTTTTGGCTGAGTAAGGTACTCAAAATCACTGTTCCATCCAGTTGGAGCAATATCTTCAAGAGAGATTCTTGAACTTTCAGGAGCGGAGTATTTCACCATGTAGTCAAATTTTCCGCTTGGTTCTCCTAATGTATCCCAGGTTTCTTCGGGGATAGGAGGAACTTCTTCTGATGAACCATGACTTCTGGTGGTGAAGCTATTTGTAACTTCGTCACTGCTTGGTTGAGTCTTACTTTCAGATCCCTTAGTCGGATAACAGCAAGGTGATTCAGACTCTGATAGGGATATGTATCCTGCTTTGTTAAGATAGGATAGCCATTCCTCTTCATCGGTGTTTTCCATACCGATGGTATTAACTGTTTGTTGAACAGGTTGAAGAAAACCTCCGCTGCAGAAAGTTTCTTGAATTGGAAGAACTACCTCAACTCCTGGAATAGCTTTTGATGACATTGGAAAGAATGCAATTCCTGTTCTGTTCTTGTTGTTGGTAGGAATATTAATGTGCCCCCAACCACTAGTAGTGCCATCCTTTACAACTTGGATTGCATCTCTGTAGGAAGAAATAGATGCTGCTTTCTCCTTTCCTTTGTCCAAGGAAAGTGCTTGGAATTTAGTTCCAACAACTTCTTTTGGTTCTATGTCGGAGAATGATGACAGGTTGCTGACGATCAGAGCTCGTTCTCCACATACGGTTACCAATTTGTCATTTCTTATGAACTTCAGTTTCTGATGAAGTGTTGAAGTAATTGCCCCAGCCTCATGAATCCACGGGCGACCTAGCAAACAACTGTATTGTGCTGGAATGTCCATGACTTGGAAAGTGATTTTGAACGTCTGAGGTCCAATAGTTATGGGAAGATCCACTTCTCCAAACTGACTTCCTTGATCCATCAAATGCTTTGACGATGACATGACTTTTTCTTAGAGGGTAATCTTCGAAAGATAATCTTGACAATGTTGATTTCGGCATGACGTTGAGAGAGGATCCATTGTCTATTAGGACTCTTGTGAGTGTATCACCCATGCAGCCAACTGAGGTGTGAAGTGGAAGATTGTGGTCTACTCCTTCTTCCGGAAGATCTTCGTCACAGAAACTAAGGCTAGTTCCCGCGGAGATGTTGGCAACGATGTTGTTGAATTGGCTTATTGTAACGCCAGGTTCTACAAAAGCTTGTTCCAACACTTTCTGTAGAGCTTCCTTATGAGCTTCAGAACTCAATAGCAGGGAGAGAACAGATATCCTAGACGGAGTATGTAGTAATTGATCTACAATGTTGTATTCACTCCTCTGGATTAACTTCAAGATCTCATCATTTTCTTTCGCTTGAACAGCATTGGTCGGATGATTGTCTTGCCTATGTGGTACTTCCTCCGAAGGTTTCTCCACATTTTCTGTTGTTCTGTTGAAGACTCGTCCACTTCTGGTGACTCGACTAACATCAGCAATGTTGACAACAAATGGTAATGGTATTTCCTTACCATTTTCAATGAATGTAGCGTTGTACTTGTATGGTATAGCCTTGCTGGACTCATACGGTACAGGACCTGGTAAGTAGATGACTAACGGAGCAATTGCTGTCTTCCTGCTGTCATACATAACTTGCATTGGTTCAACTTGATTAATTTGAGGAGATACGGTAAAGACTTCATCATCTTCTTTGTTGGCAAGAACAGTAATGGTATTGTCATCCATCAGCTTTTGAATGTCGTTGCGAACACGCAAACATCCTTGTGAATTTCTTCGACAAATTCTGCATCTACTGTAAGCGTGGAAATCTGTTCCAAAGTAGGCAAGTCCATTTAAAGCTTTATGGAACCTGACTACCGATCCTTCAAGATCTTCAACTTTGTAGATTTTGTATTCTCCTGGACATCCTTGAACCATGTTGATGTCATGTTCAGTCCAGACTCGGATATGGTGAAACCATCCTAAGTCCATTTGTTCTTGTAATGCAGCTTGAACTACGGCACATCCTTGATTATTCTTTGGACAAATATCGCATGTGAAGTAGTTGTGAGGTGGTACATGGCCGTACCCAGCTTGTTTAGCGTGCATCTTAACAAGATTTTCCCCAATCTGACGAATGTCGTAGATTTGAATGACGTTAGGGTATTGATCTATCAGATTTACTGAAGCTTCTTTATGCTGCGGCAAAGGATTTGCTTGGACGTTTGGACTAGTATCTTTGAAGGATAGCATTCCGCTCTTCACTAATCGTTGGACGTCAATCTTGAAAGGGAAACAGTTCTCAAAATTGTGACCTGGTGCCCCCTGATGATAGGGACAAGATTGGTCAGCCTTATACCATGATGAGGAACTGTTTGTAGGATTTGGAGGACTCCTTGTCTGAATGAGTCCTTTTGCCAATAATGTTGGAAACAATTCTGCATACGACATTGGTATGGGATCAAAGGCAGGATACCTTGGAGCCCGATTGTTGTAATTTGGAGGTCGAACCTGCTGCTGAGGTTGCTGCGACCTTTGTTGAATTTGTTGTTGCGAAACCTGAGGTTGATAAGCTGGCGCTGAGTTAACAACCGGAGTTATTGCTGCAACTTGAGGTTGGAATTTCTTCTTGATTTTGTGCAAGACATTGCTGACATCTTGATCCTTTTTCTTCTGGAAAGAACTTCCATACTTCCTTGGACCAATAGAAGATTCTGGTTCTTTGTTCAAGCGTCCTTCCCGAACTGCTTCTTCTAAACGTACACCCATGTTTACCATCTCGATAAAGTCACTTGGTGCACTTGCAACCATTCGTCCGTAGTAAAATGGACTCAAAGTTTTGAGATAGATTTTTGTCATTTCTTTCTCTTCAAGTGGTGGACAGATTTGTGCGGCAACTTCACGCCATCTTTGAGCGTATTCCTTGAAGCTTTCCCTATCCTTTTGAGTCATGGCCCGAAGTTGATCTCTGTCGGGAGCCATATCCAGATTGTATTTATACTGTTTGACGATGGCCTCTCCGAGGTCTCGAAAAGTACGAATCTCTAAATTGTCCAAGTTCATGTACCATTTGAGTGCAGCACCAGTCAGGCTGTCTTGAAAATAATGAATGAGTAATTGTTGATTATCAGTCTGAGTTGACATTCTTCGAGTGTACATTACGAGGTGACTTTGTGGGCATGAATTCCCTTTGTGCTTCTCGAAATCTGGTACTTTGAATTTGTGAGGAATCTTAAAATTTGGAACCAGACAGAGGTCTGCAGCATTCTTTCCAAATAGATCTTGTCCTCGAAGAGTCTTGAGTTCCTTCTGCATTTGCAGAAACTGTTCCTGGAACTCGTCCAATCTTTCATACACGCCAGCGTCCTCACTGGGAGCGTGATGATATACTTGTCCGCCCTGTGGAGGAAAAGTATGCTTAATGGGCTGTGGAGAAGCCATGACAGCAGATCTTGGAATCTCAGCATTCTGTTGTGTGAAACCCATTGCCGTTGCTCTTGGAACTTCAATTTCCAGAGGTTTGTAACCCTCCGGCGGTTGCATCTCCATTGTAGCTCTTGGAACTTCAGAAACTGGGGGTATGTACCCTTCTGGAATAAAGTTATACGGCATGCCCCAAGGTCGGTTGGGTGGCATGGCATACTGAGGAATAGGAGTAGAAACAATCTCGGAAACCACAGTCCATTGTGGTTCTTCTGGCGTTGGTCGATTCTGTGCAACTACCAGGGCCTCTACCATGCTATTGAGCCTTTCAATAGCATCTTTGAGAGTATTAACCTCTTCTCTGAGTTCTCCATTCTCTTGCTCAAAGTCTTCCATTCTTTTCTTGCGACTTGAACGAGTGTTGTATGGATTAGACAGCTTGAAAATCTTGGTTCACCTCCTTCTCCTCCTCTCTTTCTGGAGAAAGGAAAGTGACTATTAGATCCGCGACAATTCTCGTGTCAGTGCGTACAACTAAAGCGATGTATGATATGCAATTAAGTTAATATTTTTCAAGGAAACACCATAATTACGTTATGAAGCATCAAACTTTTATTAATTAAGCGAAAACGCCGTTGTTACACACTTTGAAAAAGAAATATAGAGAAACTGAGAGAAATGACTCTAAAACTTTGACGAAGAGCCGACTTCACGTTCTAACATCTTCTTCTGTTTCTTGAGCTGAGCGTTCTCTAACGTGAGCTGATCAATAATCCAGGAAGCAGGAGGGATATGATGAGAAAGTGACGTTTGTGACACTTGTCGATCGAGCACTTCAAGTAACTCATCCTTCCTTCTTAGGATGTTTTGAATCTCAACATTTTCCGTGTTGACGATTCGATACTTGTTCCTCCAAGCATTCCTTTCTTGGCATACCTTGTTTAATGCCGCTTGTAATTTTTCAACATCGGTGGAGAAAAGGTATATTGGTTCCCTTAGGGGAATGGGTTCTTGATGCTGATATGGCATCCTGAGCTTGAATGCCCTGACGCGTACCCATTGAAGGTAAGGATCTAGGGAGATGGAAAGATGTTTTCCTAACAATCTTCTCCCTTTGCTGTGAACAAGACGCCAGGCTTGGACAATTTCCTTCTTCAGCATGTTGCCATGATCGTCGATGTTCTTGAAGAACAGACCCTCCAATTGGATGTTACTTAGTATATTTTTCATGGGATAGCCGTATTGATGACGGGCTAAAGCTGGATTGTAACTGATTCCTCCCTTAGTTCCAATAAGGGGTATGTTGGGAAAACTTCCGCAACTGAAGATAATCTTGGTTTTGTCGTTGTCAGGACTACACCACTCAATGTCCGTATGAGTGAGGGAAATGATTTTCTGTGACCAGTAAAGGCCATCCCTCATATTCCAGAAAGTGCTAGACTTTGGCAGGTGCGAAACGAACCATTCGTATAACAACGGTACGCAGCATGTGATTAATCCTCCTCGCTGCAGGTTTCTTGAATGCACGGAGTGATAAGCATCCGCAAGCAAGGTTGGAACTGGATTTCCAATTAAGAAGATCTTAATTGCGTTGATGTTGACGAAATCGTTAATGTTAGGGAACAAAAACAATCCGTAGATAAGCAAAGCCAAGATTTCCTCAAAAGCGCTCATATCTTGGATGCTGATGAAGTACCGAGCTTGATCAAACAGGAATTTGGAGGGCAATCCTTGAATTCCTCCTCTACTCACCATATGAGTTCTGATGTCGACTACGTTCAAAGGAGTAGTTGCAGCAATAATAATGTCGTCAGGATTCTTTTCCAAACCGGAGTACGGATCTTGCGCGTACACGGGTATTCCAATCAGACGAGAGTACTCCTCCAACGTAGGCATGAGCTGATAATCTGGTAAGGTGAAGCAGTGATACGTTGGATCGTAAAACTGTACCAAGGTGGGAAGGATCCCATCCACAATGTTGGTATTGAGCAAAGGCAGAAGTTTTCCATACTTCTCCTTGAAAGCCTGGGGGTTGACCACCAGTTTTCCGAGCGTTCCCAGTTCCTCGACATGGGGAATCTTGAAGGTGTATTTCCTAGCTCTCTTTCTCCCATAATCCATGGTATAGATCCTTAAGTCCTTTCTCCGTTTCTCTCTTTCTATGAAGTTCAAAACGTTCGTTATTTAGTTTCCTTGAAAAACGACTCGAAAAAGACTCTTTTTGTTTTTAGTTGTTATTAATGAATGATGTATGAATGCATGAATGCACACACAAGAGTTTTAAACAAACATGGCGTTGAATGGTAAAGTAGTCATGAAGTCAAAACGCAAACCTCGCCCCAATGGTAAACTAAGGATAAGGATTTTTGTACCTGTAGAACGGGTTCTAGGGGTCTCAGAGTTTTTGCTCAACCTTAAAGATACGTTGATTGGTATCTATAAGAGAGTTTTCTCTGAGTGTAGTATCTGCGTGACAATTACTTTCGTAATCACCGCTCTACGTCCTAAAAAAGGCTTTAAGTGGGGTTAATGTGTTTCTAGGTCCTCCTGGTACAAATCAGTCTCGGATTGCATTGGCGCAATTAATCACAACCAGCCAGGCAAATCCCAAGAGTAGACTTGGAAACCAAGATTAAAGGGTCTTCACCGGGAAGACATCCTCCATCCTATCTTATGTTGCACTCAAATCCAGGTATAGGATTTCTCACCACAAGGGGAAATCAAGCCCTTTCCCGATACAGAATAAGCAAAATAAACAAATATAAATGCAACAAACACATGAAATGACACAGAGGTTAGGCAGGACCTCTCTTGTTTGAGGGGGAATTTGGCATCCCTAATTCCTCATTGGGGCTGGACCAGCAACAGGTCAACCATTGGTTTGGATGAAAAACCAAGGTTTTGAACACTTATATCCCCAGCAGAGTCGCCATTTTTCTGTGGTTGTCGTTTTTTTTACCTCCCCGTTTCACTTGGGAGGACGGCACGCTAGACCCTTCACGCGAAATTTGGAAGGAGAATGCGCCCGTGGTGGGATGAATTTTATTTCAGTTCTTCCTACGATATCACACGAACATTCTTATTTGTCCTACGAGTAGGAAAGGGGAAAAAAGATCTCAAATAAACCCTAGGAGTTTGCTAAGTGTGGGGATTCACCTAGACTAGAAATTCTGGAGTCCGGGAGGTCGGTTATACATAGGGAAGTGTTTAAACACCCTACATATCTGTAGTACTCTACAGGAACCTTCTCTGTGTCTAAATGTGTTTGTGCTGCTAATGATTATTGGGAAAATTTCTCCTTTGTATTAGGAGAAGGAATTGAATTGAATAAAAGAAAGACAGACAGACAGACAGACTGACTATTTTTGGTATTTTATTAGCTCGCTGAGATTCCTTGTGAACCTCATGCCTACATATCCCTAATGGAAGTCAGAGCTTATTATAGTTTGGGGAACTAATTAATTATTAATTATTTTTGGGTGCCTTGCTTGAAGCTCAAGGTTGAAGCTTGAATTAAATCTCTGTTTACAGTAAAGAGACATGAAGTCATCTTTATAGAGAGGTATTTCTACTATTCCACCACAAACATTAAAAGAGTGACAGAATAACTGAATTCATTTCATTCAAGAGGGGGACCTTACTTGTGTATGTGCAAGTATACCAGTCAAATGCCTCTTAAATGAAAGAAAGATGCTCATCCAAATTAGGGAAAGTTACCACATGTCTAGGTTTTACTGCCAGCTCATGCCTTTCAAAATCCTAAATGGGAGACTTGATTAAAATGAAATGTAATGTTTGTTTGTTTGAATGTGGTGAGATAGAGGAAAGATCTCTCTATAGAGATAAGCTATGTCTATCTACTGTATAAAAGATTTGATCTTTAACTGGCTTGTATGAGGCCCAAGCTTAAGGCTTTTTTTGATTGATTGATTATTATTATGACTCTAGGAGAAAACTCCACTGGGGATTAATTTACAAGAGATTTTTATGTTCTGTACAAAGCCCAGAATTGAGGCTGACTCTACTTAGGGAAAATCTATTTTGATGGGTTTTATTTGGTGTTCTATACAAAGCCCAGAATTGAGGCTGACTCTAACTAGGGGAAATATTATTTTCTGCCTTGTACAAAGCCCAAGGTTGTGGCGGACTCTTAAATAAACTGAGTATGGATGACTCTATGGGAAAAGATCCTAAATGTTAGGAATCTTTGACACACGACATATGGTTTATCTGCCTTGTACAAAGCCCAAGGTTGTGGCTACTGAACAATGAAGGACTCACTAGGGAGACTCTATTATCTGCCTTGCACAATGCCCAAGGTTGAGGCTGACTATTAACAGGGGAGTTTTATTGTTTTGGTGCCTTGTATGAAGCCCAAGGTTGAGGCTAACTATTTTTGTTGGATTTTGACTCTATTGAAGGATTTATTTATTAAAAGACTGATTTTTTTGGATGCTAACCCTTTCCAGGGATTTTGACTCAGCTGGAGAAATTGTCTGTTAAAAAGACTGATTTTTGTCATGTTTTTGGAGGCTGACCCTTTCCAGGGGTTTTGACTCTTTTGGGGAAATTATCTCCTAAGAGAAATGAATCTTTGGTTTTTGAAAAAGTGATTTTGGAGGCTAACCCTTTCCAGGGGTTTTGTTAAGATGAAAGAAATAATTTGGAGGCTAACCCTTTCCAGGGGTTTTGTTAAGATGATTGGCAGAAAGATTTTTCTAGTGGAGACTTCTTGTTTAAAGCCCAAGATGAAGGCTGACACAGACTGAGGATAAGCAAACATGGATCCTAGACTCTGCTAAGGAAAATTAAAGAAGATAAGGGTGACAGAGACTGTCCGTGTCTCTCATTCCAAAAAGGTGCACTCAATGTAAAATTGAGACAAACTTAGCTTGTTTAAAGTCTGGTTTAAATTGGGAGAAACTCACAAGGGTATGTTAAAAGGTGACTAAAGACCTGTTCCTATGTTTATAAGAAACCTGATGGGTCCTTGTATACAAGCTCAAGAGGAAGCTGGAAATGCTTTTAAGAAGCCTGTGGGTCCTTGTACAAAGCCCAAGAGGAGGCTAATCGAGGGTCATCGAGGGTCCTTGTTATAGCACAAGAGAAAGCTATGTAGTTTTGAACTTATTTTGGCTTTAAGCAAATGGGTAAGAGGTTTCACCGGGAATAATTCCTCTTTAGGTGGATGTGTCCTATTTTTTTGGATTCTAAGGTTTTTGCCAAGATGTTTCACCGTAAATAATTCATCTTGGGGGTTTGAACTACAAATCTCTAATTAGGAAAGAGCCTTCACCGGGAAGACATTCTCAATCCTAGGTCATATTCCTATAATATATATATAGTTTAACTGTACTAGGGTTTACACTCAAACATAGTTCTAAACAAATATATGCACAGTTTATATTTGACAGTAATTTAAACAAAGACTGTAAATTGAAAGCTTGTAAAGCCTAACCTGGATGGAGTGGAGGCCTTTGAAGAAGTATGTACAAAGCCTCACCAACAGTTGATGGATAACAGTTGAATATATATGATAAACAGTTAATGGTTTTTTTGAAAACAGAAGAAGTGAAGATGGACATAGGTCACATAGGTATCTGAAGAATTTCACCGGGAATAATGCCCTTCAAATACCAGAAGAATATTTTGAAAACAGAAAGAAGATTTTGAAAATACAGTTTTGAAAACAAGCTAAGAAAAGAAGAAGGTGTTGGGACTTATACTCTATTACAGGCCCAGTTAAAAAATGATTTACTGTTTATGAGAAATAGTTGAAAATGATTGAAATGATATAAGGTTTTGTTGTTTGAAAACCTTAACCATCTGTTTAATCAGAGATTGAAAACAATTTTGAATATTGACAAAAGTCAACTTAATTAAGGCAAAGATGAAATCTATACCTAATTAAGACCTAAATAATTAGGGTATTATCATAAAATTATTCACAGAGTAATTAGGTTAAAACAAAATGAAAATATATATTTTAAAGTATTTAAGAAAACACTTAAAACATACTATTTTAAACCTAATTAAAATACATGAAATAAATAATATTTTTTATGATTTTTTTTTATTATTCATAAAATAGGTATATTAAATAACAAGTGTGTGAAAAATAAATAGAAAATGATTTAAATTGATGGGTGATTTAATTATGTGAAGTTATAAAATAAAATGAAAGAAAATAGTGTTAAAAAAAGAGGTTTGGTCTTGCCAAGGGTTGAACCCACCCCCTATAGGTTACCAAACAAAACAAATACCAACTGGGCCACGCGCGTGGCCTGCTTAAGGAAAGAGCCCATATGATTATATGTGAAAGCAAGGCATTAAATGAATTGGAAAAATAAAATGAACAAAAGGTCTGAGGGGGGGATCGAACCCCAGACCTAAGGCAAGGCAAGGCTTTTGGACGCGCGCTGTAACCATTGGGACACTACGATGAATTCGTAGATAACACACCCATCATTCAAAATAAAATAAACTCAAATCTGGGAAATTCAAAAAATGGCGCCACCATCTTCATCTTCAACCTCAAGCTTCAATTTTTGGAATTTTGCTATCTCCTTCGTTTCTCAACCAAACTTAAAGATGTAAACATGGATTTTGCTCGTTTTTGAACGAGGATCATGATGGTGTCCTTTAATTTTATTTATTTTCAGTATAACAAAATTCGCAAGCATGAACACTAAGAACCCTAAAACTGAAATTAAACATGAAATACTATATATGCATGATTTGATGCAATTGATTGAGGGCTAATGATCTATGAAGGTGCAGAAACCAACTGGTAGTTTCATTTTAAATTTATCATGCGTGAATCGTAGAGTTTGAAGCTTTTGAAACTTACCTGAAAAATGAAGATTTTGCTCTGATCAAAAGGTGTTACAGAGCTGTTGTAACGATCCAGATAGCTTCAATGACTCCTTTGGAAGGTGTTGAGATGCCTGGCTTGGACTGAAAGTGCCCAGAACTTCTTGCTCGACCCCAACTGCAACAGCTCCAAGTGAGAGGTGAAGATGATGATTCTCCACGCCCAGAAGTGTTTCAGAGGTTTGGATCACCTCTAAATGACTCCCCTAAGATGTTTGAATACTTAATTCCAAAGAAAGAGCTCTGGTTTGAAGAATCCGAGTCTTCTTGCCAAAGAACCTTTGAAAACCTTAAGTATGAAGAAAGAAGAGAGAAAGCAAGAATTATGTTGCTTTGGTGTGTTTTCTGAATGAGAAAGAGCCCTTTATTTATAGGCAATTGGTTCAGAGTAATTGTGCATAGTGAGCTTGCTTAGTGAAGTGAGTTTGGTTTCTTAGCCATGAAGAAAATTTGAAAAGATCCCAAATGCAATGATGCATTTTCGGGCTAGCTTCCCCAACCATTGATCTTGTATGATCTAAGGGAACATTTCTGATTCAGAGGAGAGTTCTAATTGGCTTAGAGCAAGATTCCTTGATGATTCATCATTTGCCATAAATTCAAAAATGCAATCATTACATAATCACATGCCTTTGTTTTTGGGAATCTTCTCTAATCCTTATGCAATGATGAATTTGGATGCATGGCATGTTTTCAGAGGCATTAGAGGTCGGGTAGCATCACTTAGTGAAGCAAAATGCACAAAATTGCAAAGTTTCAAATTGTACATGACCTATAATTTCACTTCATGAGGCCAACTTTGAACAAGCATAACTCTTAGCTCAAAATGAATTTGGATAAGGTTGAACACAATTTGGAAAGCCCTGAACATCTACTTCAAATCATTAGTTTATGGTTCCTTCAGAATCCTTTGGCAAATTTGTGAAAAATGAGGCCAAAGTTGGAAGAAAACTAGGTTAAAAACACTTAGAAAATTTTCTAAGTGTTTATGACTTAAAACTTCAAAATTCCCAAATCTCTTAAATGATTGATCTTTTGAAAAAAGTTCCATTGTAAGATTTTGTTTTATTTTGCAAGATCTACAACTTTCATGTTGGAAGTTTTTTGAGTTGTGTAGGTGAAATTTTGAGTTCCCACAATGCCCTCAAAAACCCTAATTCCCGACTTTTTGCTCCTTGATGATTCTTCTTGAATTTCTTTGGTCAAATGACTTTAATATCCATATATTAATGATATTGATATTTGAAAGTCATGGTTTGACCAAAATTCTTAAAAGTCAAAGGTGATCCCATACAGTTGACTTTTTCCATATAAGGTGAGATTTTGGACTTTTGTGTGGAATTAAGATCTTCTCCTCAAATGAGTGATGTAAATGGGTTATATTGAGGTATTAGAGGTTCTTGAATCATGTCTTGAGTTTTGGATCCATGCCCTGATTAAAAGTCAACTATCCAGATGAATTAGGTTAAAAACCCTAATTGTCGACCAGATGAAATTGGTGAATGTGGATCTTGAATTGAGGTGTGATGTCTAGTGGATCTTATTGTATGGATAATTTGAAGATGATTGAAGTCTTTAATAGATGTCCTGGAGCTTTTTAGGGTTTCCCAAAGGTGATCCCTGATTTCAGTCCTTGATAGGCTCAAAAACCCTAGTCTGGTGACCTGAGTAAACCTGTACTCAGATGACCGGGTGTCTAATCAATCATAGGTGAATATAAAAAGTGAAGCTTTTGAGTCCTATGATTGGGTTAGAGACTAATCCTTCTATTGATTGATCCTTTGCCTGAATTTTCTTGTCTTTGAACATCCTTGATTAAATGCCAGATGAAGAAGTGACTGCTCTGGGTACTTGTTTTGACCTGCTGAAAATCCTGAAGATATGTCATCTCAGGGGGGTCAAAAATTAGGGTATGACACTGAGGTATCCTCTGGTTGCCTAACAATGGCTATTCTGATCCTTCCCTTAGACTACCTGCCCCTCTATGGCAGGGACAGTCTTATTGCGACGACCCTTCAACCTCCAAATAAAAGGACTTCCTACCCTCTTATGGTATGGATAGCCCTGAAAGGCTAAAAGAACCTTTTTACAATGTCAAGGTAATTTGCCCTTAATTGCTTGCTCTAGTTTAAATTCTTTTTCTACTCTTTTCTTAAAAAACTTCAATAAGGCTACGCTCATTTACGAGCTAAAGTCCTTATTTTCTTCTTTTACATTTTTAAATTTTTTAAAACAAAAAGAGCAAAGCAATTAAGAGCCCATGGAAAACCATGGATGCAATGGGTGCCTTACACCTTCCCTTTGTATAAATTACCCCCCGAACTCAGATTTCTTTTAAAAGGTTTTTCCTGTTCTTTTAGCCTTTCTATTAATTTGGATAAAATAAAAGTCGGTGGCGACTCTTGCTTAACCGCGACATTTCGATAAAGTCAGTTCACCGTATTACACTCAAGATAAATTATTCCCGGTGAAACATCTTGAAAAAAGCCTTAGAACAAAAATAGGGAACATCCCCCCAAGAGGAATTATTCCCGGTGAAACCTCTTACCCATTTGCTTAGAGCCAAAATAAGTTCAAAACCACATAGCTTTCTCTTGTGCTATAACAAGGACCCTCGACGACCCTCAATTAGCCTCCTCTTGGGCTTTGTACAAGGACCCACAGGCTTCTTAAAAGCATTCCCAGCTTCCTCTTAAGCTTGTATACAAGGACCCATCAGGTTTCTTATAAACATAGGAACAGGTCTTTAGTCACCTTTTAGCCTACCCTGGTGAGTTTCTTTTACTCTTCAAACCAAACTTTAAACAAGCTAAGAATGTCTCAATCTCAGTATTAAGTTCACCTTTTAGAATGAGAGACATGGACATTCTCTATCACCTTTATCATCTCCAATGATTTTCCTCCTTAGCAGAGTATAGGTCTCAATCTGTAACATCCCAAAAATTCTTATTTAATTAATTTAATCAAGTTTTAAATTAATTATGGGAAATTAACATTTTGTTGAATTATGTGGAAAATTAATAAAATGTTAAGTTATTGGGCCATGCGGTGGAATTAGTAAAGTGGGGGTGTAATTGTGTAAGAGCCCACTTCTAATTTTATGTTTTTCATAAAATAAAGGAAAACAAGAGGAGAAGGGAAAAATTAGAACGTGAAAACCAGAAGCTGTGAGAAGAGGAACTGAAGAACGTAAAGGGAGAACCAAAGAGGAAGAAGAACCAATTCAAGAATTTGGCTAAGGTAAGGGGGGACTTATCTAATTATCATCTATTATCGGGTTAGGGGTTGATAATACTGAATAGATGTGGAATTCGGGTCGATTGAGTCATATGATAGGTTTAGGGATTGAGTCAATTGTATGATGTTTGATCTCTATGTTTGAATCTATGATGTTTGCGTTGTTATGGTCTCAATTGATGTGTAATTGGAGTATTATGAGATGTATTTTGTGTTGTTTGTGCATTCTATTCCCCTAGGTTCGTACTGGTATGAATTGGGTGAGTTTGGAATGTGTAGAATGCTGTTTTCTGCAGGTTGGGGTTTCTGAAATCGCCAGTTGGCGCCGCGTGCATAGGGTTGGCGCCGCGAACAGGTGGGCAAAATGCCATGAAGTTGTGATACGCTCAGGTCGCGCCGCGTACCTGTGTTCGCGCCGCGAAGGCGTAACTTTTTCTCGCTTCGCGCCGCGTCTAGATGTTTGCACCGCGAACAGCTTGGCAGAGAGCCAAGGAATTCTTGGAACGCTCAGTTCGCGCCGCGAACTGATGATGGCACCGCGTGCTATTGGGTTTGAGAAATTTTTGAAAGTTCAAAGATGCATAACTTTTTAACTGTTGGTCCGTTTGATGCGCCGTTTCGAGCTAAACGAACCTTGTAGGATAATCTATATGATGATGATTGAATGGTTTTTAGAATGATGAAAATACATGTATGCTATTCTTATTGAATATGATGATTGGTGCAAATATGTGTATGTTTTGTATATGATGATGATGGAATTGTGATTGAATGATGTTAATATATATGAACATACTTGAATGATGATGATGATGTTGAAGATTGATGATGATGATGGTATAAGTATGTTGTATATGTTGCATTCATTCATGTTCATTGATGATACTGTATCCATAAGGGTGTGTTGGATCAGTGAAGGGCATGATTCCCATTGTGTGGAATCTGTGCTGGCAGGGCCGTATCTTGGACGATGTTGGATCGGTCATGGGTTATTCCCATTTGATGATGTTGGTACCACATGCATAGTGTCAGTTCATACATATGCATAATTTATAACATGATTGGATGTATTCCAGTGTTGTAAATGTTGATGATGTGTTGATTGTGGTTTGACTTGTTGTGAATATCTGTTTATGAAACAATTGGGTGAATGATGCAACTGTGATGTGTTATTGCTTTATAACCTTATAACATTTGTTAATTATGATGAGACTCACCCTTACATGTTGTCATTTTCAGATTGAGGATAGCGGCTGTTCGACTCGGTGAGGATTAGCTCATGACTCAGTAGTTTAGTAGCGTCAGGTGTCATGCTCTGATAGTTGTAACACTGGGGACGCGATTGTTTAGAGTTTATGATTATGACTCTAGTTATGTTTTTGATGTTTTGAAGGATAAGTTTTAAAGATGTTAAACTTAGTCCGTTTTTGATAAATTTCCGCTGTGTTAACATGAAACGTTTTAAGTTATGATGATTACCTCAGTGAATGCATGACATGACTGAATGATGTTTATTTATTATGAATTGTGGCACCCTTATTTCATGTACTCTGAATAATTGTTTTAAATTGCCGCGGGGTTAGTAAGGGGTGTTACACAATCTGTCTATCTTTAGTCAGAGTCAGCCTTAATCTTGGGCTTTAAATAAGAAGTCTCAATAAATCCCTCCATCCTTTAATAATCAATGGAGTGCTACCCAATTATTCATTAAGCCCAAAAATTCCCTGGAAAGGGTTAGCCTCCAAAATCCAGTCCTTTATAGTCATAATTCCCTGGAAAGGGTTAGCTTCCAAAAATTCAACTTTTAAAAGATAATCTCACCAGTTGAGTCCCACCTAGGTCAGTCTCAGATAATAAAAACCAATTCCCCGGTAGAGTCTACTTTAGGTCATTCATTCAAATAAAATCCCAGTAGAGTCAATCTTCAAACCTGGGTCTTTCGTTCATCAATTCCTGCTTAACAAAAGCACAATCCTCAGTAGGGTCAGCCTTTAGTCTCAAAACAATATAGAAATCCTCAATAGAGTCAAAAATCCCCTCTGAGTCAAAAGATCCCATGTAACACCCTTCTAAACCCCGCAGCAAATTAAATAAATATATCAAAGTAAAAACATAAACACAAGGTTGCCACAATTATTTAAAATAAATAAAGCAATCATGGTCAAGTCATGCTTCATTAGGAAACGGTTCACCAAAACATAATCATGTTTATCACAGCGGAATAAGAAACATCATCAAGTACAACCAAATGGAAACACAATTCATCATCAAATAAAATAGAGTAATCTCATAAAACTCTAAAACTATTGTTCCCCAGTGTTACAAGACCAGAGCATGACCGACACGATCCAACATAAACGGATAAACTCTACGAGTCATCCTCACCAAGCACTAATGCCGTTACTCCTCAATCTGAAAATGACAACATGTAAGGGTGAGTCTCATTCACAATTAGTAAATATTATGCAATTCATGAGCAACAAACATCATAATATACCGTTCACCCAATTATACATATTCAGATTCACATCTATTATTCATCAATTCACACAATAATAGATTACTACACATAACACAGAAATCCATACAATCATGTTATGACAAAATGCATATGACACAATTGACACTATGCATGTGGTACCAATAATCTGTGGAATCAATCAACCTAACTGATCTACGCCTCGTCGAGATACGGCCCACCGACACAATTTCCGCACAATGGGAAATATGTCCACCAGCGATCCAAACATCACCGGGATCCATCATCGAATGCATATGAATGAATGTACACATATACCATACTTAAAAACATCACCGATCCGATGCACCGCATCGTCTCATCATAACTCAACATTTTCATCACCGAATAAGTATGTACACGCTGCATAATCATTCAATTATTAACATATATTTACATAAAATATATCATTCAATCATCACCATCATATTATCACAACAATCATGATAATAGTCACAACAAATCTATCACCGCATCAACACATTGTCACATTCAAGAATATATGCACACAATGTTAAATTCAATCATACATGTCCACGTATAACATATAATCATCACCTTAATAATAATAACGATTCATTCACCATCACACTAAAACATTGTCATGTTTACGCAATTCCACATACGCACAATGTATATCACCGAAGCAATTAAATAATCTTTTTAAAAATAATTCGGGCCACCGCCCATCCCACCAATTCATCATATAAAATATTTAATTTTCTTCGCAACGCCCAAAACGGTATTAAGAAAGGATTCACAGATCAAAAGATATGCCATTTTAAAGTTTTGGAAAAATTCCCGCACATCAAGGTTCGTTTAGCGACGCAAGGCAGAAGCGAATTCCTTCAAACCTCCGCTCAGCGGACCTCTAGTGATGTTAGACAGAAGCTAACCAGGTCGGGTCCTCCGCTCAGCGGACCTGTGATTTTACCAATTCTCAAGTCTGCGACAGACTTGCGATTTCACACCCTTTTCACCCAAAAACGATTCCAGACATCATATACAGGCATAGAAACATCAAATTTATCATCATACATCATCATACCTAAAAAATAACACATTAAACCATCAATCATACAATTTCAACAATTCAATCCAAATCATAACACCCTAACCTAACAATCCCAATATCCAATTGAATCAAACCATACATCAATCTACCTATTACCTAAGACCACATAAGAGATACTAAAAGGAAGAATCCTCCCTTACCTTATGTTTTCGGATTCCTCAAGCTCTTGCATGGCTTCTTGCACTCTCTTCCCTTAGGTTTTCCTTCTTCTCTTGCCTCTTCCTCTTGTTTTCACGATCCATCTAAATAAAACCTATTTTCTCTATTTTTCTTCTTTTATTCAACATACCCTTAAATCATTATACCAACAATGCCCTTCTCTAATTAAAATAAACCAAATAATTATTATAATAATATTCATTTTATTATTTTGCTAATAATTGTTATTATAAAATAATTTTTCTCCAACTACACTTCATATTCTCAACACACCATAAGTCCAACTAATCTTTCACAAGACCTTAATTATTATAAATCTTAAGGCACTACCTCACACCAAAGCATCTAAAATCATTCCTTACAAATTCTAAGGAAACTACCCTTATCCAAGGTATCAAAACATTAAGAAATCACAGATAACACAAACACTAACACATCATCTAATCACAACTAATCGAAAATAATTCTAAGTAAATTCGGGGCGTTACATCCCACACTGGTAGATCTTCTCCCATTTAAAAGTTAGCCTCAACCTTGGGCTTTGTACAAGGCACATACTCCCCTGAAAGTCAAAACACTCCTCATAGGTATTCCCCTAGAGAGTCAGCCTCAACCTTGGGCTTTGTACAAGGCAGATAACAGAGTCTCCCCAGTGAGTCCTTCACCATCAAATAGTCTCAACCTTGGGCTTTATACAAGGAAGATAAACAACACTCCCTGTGTCAAAAGATTCCTAACCTTTAGGATCTTTTCCCCATAGAGTCACCCATACTCAGTTTCCTCAACAGTCAGCCACAACCTTGGGCTTCATACAAGGCAGAAAATAATGACTTCCCTAGCTAAGAGTCAGCCACAACCTTGGGCTTTGTACAAGGCACAAAATAGAGTCTCCCTAGGTAGAGTCAGCCACAATTCTGGGCTTTGTACATAACACTAAATAAAACTCTTCAATCCATTAAATAAACACTCTCCAGCTAGAGTCAGCCTCAATTATGGGCTTTGTACAGAACACAAAATTTCTTAGTTTAAGTTAATTTCCAGTGGAATCATCTCCCAGAGTCAATAAAATCAGTCAAAAAGCCTCAAGCTTGGGTCTCATACAAGCCAGCTAAAAATCAAATCTTTTATACAGTAGATAGACATAGCTTATCTCTATAGAGATATATTTCTCATATCTCACCACATACAAACAAACAAACAAACATTTCAATTTCAATTTCAATCATTCTCCCATTTAGGATTTTGAAAGGCATGCTCTGAGGAACACACACCTAGACTTGTGTAACTTTCCCTAATTTGGTTGAGAATCTTTCTTTCATTCAAGACACACGGGACTGGCATACTTGCACCTACACAAGTAAGGTCTCTCTCTTAATGAAATGAATTCAGCTTTTCGGTCACTTTTTAATGTTTATGGTGGAGTAGTAGAAATATCTCTCTAAAAAGATGATTTCATGTCTCTTTACTGTAAACAGAGATTTAATTCAAGCTTCAACCTTGAGCTTCAAGCAAGGCACCCAAAAACAATTAATTTCCCTAATTAGTTCCCCGAACTACAAAAAGCTTTGACTTCTATTAAGGATATGTAGGCATGAGGTTCACAAGGAATCTCAGCGAGCTAATAAAAAAACCAAATATAGTTTGTCTGTCTGTCTTTCATTCAATTCAATTCTCTCTTCTAACACAAAGGAGAAACTTTCCCAATCAATAAGCCACAAACACAAACACATAGACACAGAGAAGGTTCCCGTAGAGTACTACGTATATGTAGGGTTCTTAAAACCTTCCCTATGTATAACCAACCTCCCGGACTCCAGAATTTCTAGTCTAGGTGAATCCCTACACTTAGAAAACTCCTAGGGTTTATTTGAGATCTTTTTCCCCTTCCTCCTCGTAGGATAATTAAAAAGTTCGTGTGCTATCGTAGGAAGAACTGAAATAAAATTCATCCCGCCACGGGCGCTTTCTCCTTCCAAATTCTGCGTGAAGGGTCTAGCGTGCCGTCCTCCCAAGTGAAACGGGGAGGTAAAAAAAACGACACCACACTCATCCCAATCTTGATCTCTCAAATACATTATATCATCATCCGAGAAGTCTATTCTGATAGATTGATGATCATCAATTGGTTGGTGAGCGAGGTACTCTGCCAACCCACTTCCTTTTACAGCTTTTTGAGCTCGGTATTCAATATCATATTCAGATAGCAACATTTTCCAGCGAGCAATCCTTCCAGTTAATGCAGGTTTTCCAAATATGTACTTAATTGAATCCATTTTGGAAATCAATAAGGTGGTGTGATTCAACATATACTGTCTCAGTCGGCTAGCAGCCCATACCAAAGCACATCAAGTTTTCTCAAGCAGCGAGTATCTTGTTTCGCACTCGGTAAACTTTTTGCTAAGGTAGTATATTGCATACTCTTTTTGACTGGACTCGTCATGCTGTCCCAACACACATCCCATTGAATTCTCAAATACTGTGAGGTACATAATCAGAGGTCTTCCTTCAATTGGAGGAAGTAAAATGGGGGGTTCAAGCAGATATTCTTTGATGTTGTCAAAAGCTTTCTGACAATCTTCATTCCACACACATCCCTGATTTTTCTTTAACAACTTGAAGATTGGCTCACAGGTAGCATTTATATTGGAATGAACCTGGAGATATAATTCAAACGTCTGAGGAAACCTGTCACTTGTTTCTTAGTCTTTGGCGCTGGCATTTCCTGAATTGCTTTGACTTTATCAGGATCTACTTCAATTACTTTCTAACTAACAACGAAACCCAATAATTTTCCGGAATGGACACCAAAAGTGCATTTGTTTGGATTCAGACGGAGACGATACTTTCTCAAACGCTGAAACAACTTTAAAAGATCCTCCATATGCCCTTCCTCTGACTGAAACTTGACAATCATGTCATCCACATAAACCTCAATCTCTTTGTGCATCATATCATGGAAAAGATTGGCCATGGCCCTCTGATATGCCGCGCCAGCATTCTTCAACCCAACAGGCATTACTTTATAACAGAATGTTCCCCATGGCGTAATAAATGTTGTATTTTCCATGTCTTCAGGTGTCATCTTAATCTGGATGTATCTTGAAAAAACATCCATGAAGGAGAAAACCTCAAACATTTATGTGCTATCTACCAACATGTCAATGTGAGGTAGAGGAAAATCATCTTTCGGACTGGCTTTATTCAAATCTCTATAATCAACACACATGCGAACTTTTCCGTCTTTCTTCGGAACAGGCACAATATTGGCAATCCATTGAGGGTATACAGAAGTGAGAAGGAAACTTGCATCTATCTACTTCAAGACCTCATTCTTAATCTTCTCCGACATATCGGGATGACTTCTTCTTAGCTTTTGCTTAACTGGAGGGCATTCTGGTTTCAATGGCAAACGATGCTCCACAATATCTGTGTCCAACCCAGGCATGTCTTGGCAGGACCACGCAAAAATGTCAACATACTCTTTAAGAAGCTCTACCATCCCCTTCTTAACATCTGGACCAAGCAGTGCCCCAATCTTGACTTCTTTCTTATCCTCTTCATAACCCAAGTTGATGACTTCTAACGTCTCTTTATACGGCTGAATGGTGTCTTCCTCGTGCTCAAGCAGTCGGGAAATCTCATCAGGAATACATTCTTCACTTTCTTCTTCCGCCTCATACACATGACACTCGAAGTTGGGAGAGGGTGCAGGGTCATTACTTTCAACGGTTTTATTGATTAATCTGCACAAGTGATTATTATTTCAGGAAAAGGAAAGATATATGCAAATATGTAATCGTGCAAATTATGGCGAATGAAAACATTTTTTAAGGTTTTTTTGTGTTACCACTTTCAAGAAAAAGCAAAAAGACGAAAAACATATATATGCAGAAACAAAATGACTTTTATTGATGATTTTAATGTTTGAAACAAGCAGGAAAAGCCCCAACAATTTCATTTCCATCTTGGGCAGAATGAAAGGATTTTGAAAAACATAAAAACAAATTACTTTGAAACATGAGTACAATCAGGAACATCAATGGTGATTCAGTTCTTGATCATCTTTCCACGGGTCATAAAGTTTGGCATCTCTGGCTCTGATTCATCTTCAATAATAGCATCCACCTCTAGAGAAGTCGGATGTTGGAACACAGTACTATGAAATATCTCCTGATAAGGGCGAAAAGTAGATTTTGGCTTCATCACAGACTTGTTTGAGGCAGAAAATCCCAAACCAGTCCTATTCTTGTTCTCTTGCAGACTCACCACTGTTAGGGACCAAATAGTAGTAAAATTCGCATCTTTTTATTGGTCCCTTTTAACCAATTTATATTCAAATCATATGTTTTTAATCACACAATAGGCAAGTATGCAATTATTCTTGTTCTAATTTTATTCGAGTAGGTATTTCACTCTTTTTGTTAGTTTTGTAGAATTCTACTTCAAGAAGCTGTGGATTGGAATGACAAAGAATGAGCCGAGCAAGAGAATCAAGAAATCAAGCTAAGAAGTGGAAATTTACTATGTTTGCGCCGCGTCCTCATGTTGGCGCCGCGAACTGAGGAAAATCTTGCCAGCGTGTTTTAGTTCCAAATCTGACTTTTGAGAGGCATGTGTGCAAGGTGGCGTGAAAGACAGCAAAAAGGCACTTTTTGGAATTATTGGTTTCTATTGGTCACTTAAGGAGGCATGAGGAAGAACAATCATTTCTTTTTGTCTTATTAGAAAGAAAAACTTTGTGTAATTTTGATATATCTCCATAACTTAGATTTGAGAGATACTTTTGCATTATTGAAAAGACAGAATAGAGAGCAAATAGGGAAGAAAGCAAAAACTAATTCCATCATTCTTGTGAGCTTGCAACAATGGTGATGAGGAGCTAAACCATTTTTCTTTGCTAAGATTAGAGGTAGCTATTCCACATAACTCTATGTATCTCTCTTAAACATTCATGTATGTGAATCTCTCATTGATTGAATATAGTATGAATCTCTTGTTTTGAAATCCTATCTTTGATTTATATTATTGTTGAAAAAGATAATATAAATATTGTTTTAGAGATTCATTCAAACAGTGCATGAATCGTAGAAATAGATCTATGGATTGTTTATCACTTGTATTGCTAGATAACGAGGGTTAGATGCATGTTTAGGTGAAGAAATTACCTAAAGTTTTATTTAACAATTATTACAATATTATTTAGGAATAAATAATATTGAGGCAATACCGGTTTGTATTCATGAAATTAGAATTCATATACATGGTTTGAGGAAATGCATGAGTTTGGAATAGTGAACACTAATCTTGGCAAAGCACTTTTTATTTGAGAAAATCATATTTTACTATCTTAGTTTATTTCAAAAATTCTAGATAAATTCCAAACACAAACCAAACCAATTTTTATTTATCAACTTAAAATGATTGCAACTATAGAACGGCGGTAATATCACCCAATCTCTATGGATACGATACAAAAAATATTTGCCGAAAGTATACTTTTCAACAAATTGGCGCCGTTGCCGGGGATTGACGTTTGATATTGCAAGCATTGCAATAGTTCATTGTTTTAAGTTTGTTACTTTATTCTTAACTCTTTTGCGTTTCACTTGGTTTGCTAGTTTTGTAGATTTTTGTACATGCGAGAAAAAGCTACCGAAGAGCAATTTCATTTCGATCCCGAAATTGAAAGAACACTCCGAAAGCTCAATAGCAAGACACGAAGAAGAAGGAAGTTAGCCCAAGAGAAGCGACAAAGAGAAGAGGCATCTACTTCTTCTAACAATCAAATTGAAGAAGTAGTTGTAGACACTTTCGAAGGAGACATGGCGGGTGTTGTTCCAACCGAAATGTCCGCCAATAGTCCAAGACGCACCGCTCAATTCGCACGCAATGCTCAAGGTGGAGCAAATACTAAAATGAAGATCGGAATCCTTCAACTTGTGTATGCAAGTCCATTCACCGGAATGGATCACCGGCGAATGAAGAATCATTGTTCAAGAGGCTCTTTCCACATTCATTAATGGGGAAAGCCAAAGAATGGTATCTTGATCAATTACCAAACGTGATGACGGATTGGAATTTATTGGAAGAAAATTTTTTAGAGAGATATTTTCCTCAATCCCGATTCATGGAAGCCAAAACGGCAATTGCGGTATTCACTCAAGGAAGCAACGAATCTTTAAATGAGGCTTGGGAAAGATTCAAATCCATACTTAGAAAATGCAAGGGTCATGGTTTTGATGATCTCACACAAATCCACATCTTCCGAAATGGGCTTCAACCGGTACACAAAACACTTTTGGATGCTACCGCGGGTGGATCCTTAATATCAAAAAGTGCGAAGGATGCAACAATGATAATTGATCGTATGGAACTCAATGATCTCCAAACTCAACATGATAGGAGTCTATCACAAAGAAAGCCGGGTGTTCTTGAATTAAATACCAATGATGCCATCCTTGCTCAAAACAAGATTCTCTCTCAACAAGTAGAGTTACTCACCAAGCAAATGTCGAAGCTCCCACAACAAATGAAGGAAATTCATGGAATGCAAATGACTTCTCAAGTAGCAAGTTGTGAATTTTGCGAAGGTGACCACCCTACCGGCTTTTGTCCACCACCCGAAGGAGAGGAGGTTAATTATGTGAACAACCAACATCAAGGCTATCAAAGGCAACCTCCATACCACAACAACTCTTATCAAAGGAATAACCAAGGATTCCAACCCTCAAGATTCAACAACCAACACAACCAACATCAAAGCCCCTATCAAAGTCCAAGTCCACAAGGTCAAAGTCAACAACCTCAAGGCGGAAGCTCAAAATTGGAAGACACTCTCAACCAATTCATGCAAGTTTCCATGGAGAATCAAAAGACTAATGTGGCTTCCATAAAGAATTTAGAGAATCAAGTGGGGCAGCTTGCAAAACAATTGGCCGAACAATAAACGGGACCTTCTTTTTCCGCAAACACTCAACCTAACCCAAAAGAGTATTGCAAAGCAATTGTCACAAGGAGCGGAAGAGAGGTGAACAATGAAGCTAATGAGGAAGTAATAGTGGAGGATGATGGATTTGTTGTTGTTGAAGATGAGGAGGATGAGATAGTGGTGGAAAAAGAAAAAGAAAAAGAAGAGGAGGAAGTAGTCGAAAAAGAAAAAGAAAAAGAAAAAAATGAAAGTAGAAAAAAAGAGAAAAATGTGAAGAAGAATAAAAGAGAAGGAAAAGGAGTGAGTACAAATCCCGTTCAAAACTTACCCTAGCCACATGCACCATCAAGGAAGGAGAATGCAAGACATTATGCTAGGTTCATGGATATATTTAAGCAACTTCAAATAAATATTCCATTTGCCGAAGCATTAGAACACATGCCAAAATATGCAAAATTCTTGAAGGACATCCTCACCAAAAAGAAGCGATATCCGGATAACGAAACCATCATGCTTGATGCTCAATGTAGTGCTATCATTCAAAGAACCCTTCCAAGAAAAGAAATCGATCTAGGACAAGTCATCCTACCGGTCACCATTGGAGGTACTTATATTGGCAATGGTCTAATTGATTTGGGTTCTAGCATTAATATCATTCCTTTGTCTATCATCAAGAGATTGGGGAATATTGAGATGAAGTCTACCCGAATGACATTACAACTAGCCGATAAGTCTACAACCTCACCCTATGGAGTTGCTCAAGACATATTGGTAAAAGTTGACAAATTTTTGTTTCCGGTGGATTTTGTGGTGGTGGATATGGAAGAAGATAGAGATGTTCCACTGATCCTTGGAAGGCCATTTATGAAAACAGCCCGGATGATGATAGACATTGATGACGGACTCATGAAAGTGAGAGTGCAAGATGAAGAGGTCACTTTTAATCTCTTTGAAGCGATGAAGCACCCCAAAGAAAAACACGATGTTTTCCGTATGGATGTCATTGAAGAGGAAGTCATGGGAGTTACCAATCATTTTCATATCTCAAGTCCATTAGAGAAATGTCTCATAGGTGATTACAACAATTCTTTCAAAGATGAAGAAGAAGAAATAGAGGCTATTTTGGAAAGATTGGAGTCGTGTGGAGAAATTGATCAAAAGGAGGAAAAGATAGAGGAATTTTGGAAAGATTAGAGTTCAATTTTGGACAATGGACGTGGTAGGAATGAAAAGACCACCAGATGTTTTGGTTACATGTTTGACTGCTATATCTTGGCATGGTTGTTTGGATGTTGTGCGACCGGGCTGTTGTCTGTGTCTTGATTATTTCTTGTGTTTTGGTGTTAGTCGATGAGTGCATTGTATAGGCATTGCATCTCGTTGTCGTTGTTGTGTTTTGGTTGTTTTGCTTTTAGCTAGAGTGGTTCGTTGTTTGTGCTGATTATGTCGTTGCTTCCGTGGCTTGATAGTTGGTTAGTCGGATGCGAGAGCGTATCCAAGTTTGTTTGCGTTTGGGATATTTCCGAGGACGGAAATGTTCTAAGTGGGGGAGAGTTGTAACGCCCGGAAATATAAGTATATGCTTAATTTGGACGTTAGTGACGTTTATTGGGATTTTACGGTTTTTGGAGTCGTTTCAGTCTGTATTAGTTCGGGATGGCGGACTAATATTTAATTGAAGGTTTTCATATTTTTGGTACTAGAAATATCATTAAGGTAATATTCCACGTTTTGGGGGCGTTTGAACGGTATTTGAGCGTAGGGGCATTTTGGTCATTTCCGCGGGGTAGATATTTTCTTTATATGAAAGAGATATTTTTGAGAAAGGAAAAAGGATGGAAAGGAAAAGGAAATAAAGGGAAGAGAGAAAGAAGAAGAGCAAAGATGGAGAGAAAGTGAAGAAGGGGGTTTTGGAGAAGATGAAGAATCTAACCAAGTTAAGGGGGTGAATCTAATTTATCTTGAATGTATGATTCTTATAGTCTTGTTCTTGTTCATCTTCTTTATCCTTTCCATGTTTTCCATTCTTGCTTGTTTTGTAAGAAGTTGTGATGTTTTCATTATATAGCAAGATTCAAACATGTCTTGGTTGGTATTTTGTATAGAATCATATCCTTGTTGTGTTATGGTGATTGATCATGTTTTTTTTCCATTTCTATGGCTTGATTGAAGTTGGAGTAAAAGTTAGGTTTTGAGAAAGATTAATGAATCAACCATGAAAGTTGGATGTTATGTTGTTTATATGGTATGTATGTGTTGTATTGGAGTTATAATGATGTTTTGGAGTGGTTTTGGTGGGTATAAGGGGCTTGAGACAGTTATGTTCGTGCTGGGTTTTTTCTGGTTTTTCTCAGGTCCGCTAAGCGGCATCAGGCCCGCTGAGCGGAGTTTTCGTTGGTCCGTTTCTGGAATTTCCGCTTAGCGGCCCGCTGAACCCGCTGAGCGGCCAACAGCATTTTCTGTTTTTCCAAAACTTTGAAACTTCGTAACTCTTGGACCGTAACTCCGATTTTGTCGCCGTTCGAAGCGTTGGAAAGCTAACACAATGAACTATACTATTATCTAATTAAATGATTCATAGGATGTAGTCTCCTATTATTTTTATTAGGATCAAGTGATGAATTGTGTAGTATGTTCAACTATCCAAACTTTGAAACCTTGTAACTTTTGATCCGTAACTCCGTTTTATATGCCGTTCGAAGCGTTAGGAAGCTAGTTGGATGTTCTATATGATATTATAGGCTTGGTTATCTTGTGATTAATTGGTTAAGAGGTGTTGTTGATGAAAACACATAATTATTTATATGCGCGATATGATTGGTAAATAATCATTGTGCTTGGTTGCAATTGTTGTTGATGTGTGGATTAACATGAAATCATGTTCGTATGTGTTATGTATTAATGAATATTCATTCTTGAAATGTGACGATGTTTGGTTGTTTCTTGTTAACATGATGTGTGGCCTTATGGCAAGTAATTGTTGTTATGAGAATGATGTATTATCATTGTTGAATTGTTGTTATTACAACTTGTTGATGATGTATTGATGAAGTTGTGGGCCGATGGCCAATATTAATTGGATGTGTATAAGTGTGTTATACGTTTATCTATGCCGATGTGGCCAGTATGTTTTGATGGTGAATGTGTGTTGTGTGCTTATTGATGCCTGTGTGGTAATTATGGTGTGATGTAATTGATAACGATGTTATTAATTGGTGATGTATCCTTTTGGATAGAATGTAAACGGTGTAACGTGAGTATGTGACCGTGTTATATTGTTGATGATGTTGTTGTCATGTAATAGAGTCATATATTTGCACAGCATAACATTTCAATACGTTAATGGCGGAATGCTATTAACAGGTGGCCTGAATTGGCAATTATTACCAGTGGGGGCTTAATGCTCGGTAAAAAGGTGTATTTGCCCGAGTGGCAAGAGGTCATCAGTGGGGGCTAAATGCTCGATGACGGTTAGTCGTAGCTTACTGCTCGACAAAAGTGTATTTTCCTGAGGGAAAGAAGTCCCAGCATAATGCTCGGCAAAGGTGTATTTGTCATAATGACAAGGAGGTGTTTACTCCGGATTTGGTACCACATGCATATGCATAGTCGAGTCTCATTCATCATTTTATTTCTTTATAATTTATGTTATCATTCATGTGTCGTATTACTTATACATTGATTGTGGATGACTTAGTGGATTACGTTGTTGTATGAATCTTGATGATACTTGTTGGCATTACTATATTTATCATGCTTCTTCATTATAAATTATATTCTCACCCTTCTGCTGATTTGATGCTTGAGTGGCATCCTGCAGATTAGCCGTCTTGGGAGTCTTTTGGATGAGGTAGTTCTCCAGTTGGTCTTGTCGGTTGCTCTGATACGTAACACCGGGTAGTCGGGAGTCTGTTGTTATTTATTTGTATATGACTCTTTTGAACATGTATACGTGTTGATGTGCTGATGTGTATTATAAACACTTTATTTTGGAAAACTCCTCTTTGAGAGTGAGAGCTATACGTACATTTATATGTTCATATCTTCCGTGTGTTATGTATCGTTTTATAGGCAGGTGTTGTGTACTTTTGGCATCCCTGATGGCCGTTTGTTTTCTAGGTGTTTGTTTGGTTACTTAGTGTAACATCCTAATTGTGTTGTATGAAATTTTAATACTCTGATATTTTCTCGCCTAAATGCTTGGGTAGAATTGGGGTGTTATATTAGTGGTATCAGAGCAGGTCGGTCTGTCCGGCCATTGTTGTCTAATGTTGTTTAATTCCTCAGAACGTGATAAGTGTGTGGAGCACTGTCAGTACTTGTGTGCCTCTAGTCGGGTGTATGCAGAAGTGGTTTGAAGCCTAGTGAGGGAGAAGATATGCTTCTCGGATATGTTTCAGTTGCAAGATGTTCGTATGCTACTGAGGGCAGCAGTACTAGTGTTGTTGGAATTTGTTGTTTTTTGAAGTGAAGGTGACTTGGACTTAAGACTTTGGTTGTTAATCAAGTTGGAGTGTCACGGAGTAGATTTTGGTTAATTCTAAAGAATGGAATTTAGAGATTTGTGATGCTCTAATGCTACTGATGGACTATGAAGTTGTGGTTTGAGTAGCCTTGTGTGAGGTGTCGTTGTTGGATCAATGATTAAGGAAAGTATTGTGGTAGACTTTGTTGTAGGAGTTATTGACGTTGTTGGAAACGTTTTGGAACTCGAGTAAGAATTAGGAGTATGAAGAGATGAGTAGGATCTCAGGAAATTTTTTTTTGAGATGTTGTTAGAAGTGTTTTGGTACGTAGCTACAAGACGTCGGGTTGGCTGGTTCAGATGATCTTGAGAGGTTTGTGAATTATGGAACCATAGTGCTTCTGTGCTATGAGCAAAAGTTGGAAAAGAATATTATTAATGTTGGTACTGATAGTTTATACTCTATTATGATTGTCGGCTACCTATTGAAAAATTGAGGACATGATCACCCTTAATCTCTTGTTGATAGTGGACGGGATCGTATTGGACGTGATAGGCTTATCTGGCTAGTTTGATAATATTGGAAGTGAATGAGTCGGTGCAAGGTGATAGGATGTTGTTTATGTTGTCGACGACTTTGGATGTTCTTGAGAAAGAGCGATTGTGGGAATTGCGGATAGTTGCACATTCGTATAAGTGTTTCTTGAAGGTTTAAGTGATTCATCGTCGGAAAGAGGAATTCTGTCTTGGAGTTCTGTTTTGACGGATTTAGTTCCTAGAACTATTGTTGTGTCGAGGGTTCCGTATCGGATGCCAACTTCTGAGTTGAAAGAGTTGAGGAGTCAACTTAAGGACTTTCTTGAGAAGAGGTTTGTTCGTTCGAGTGTGTGAAGACAATCTTTCTACAATTTGGTTTTGATGAAGACAAGATTTCAATTACAAAAGGAATGGATCAATTCATATGAAAGCATAAAGATTCAAGCATTTCAAAAGAGCTTAAACTTCATTGATCAAAAATATTAAGGTATATGATATACAACTCTCTTAATACATAAACAAGTGTTCTCAAACATTCATACATGTTCCATAATATTTGCAATTCATTAGAAAATCATTCAAGCCATTGAAAATGAGTTTTTAGTATTTTTTGCATGTGGGAACCGAGTTCCAGTTTGGAGGAACCGGTTCCCAGTTCCCTCTGCCCAGCATATTTTCATTCATCAAGTCCAGGAACCGAGTTCCACTTTTTAGGAACCGGTTCCCCAGTTCAAATTTTCAAATTTTTTTAACGTTGCATATAGGGAACCCGGGTTCTGTTTTAAGGGAACCGGTTCCCACGTGAAAATTTTTAAAAATTCAGAATTCTTTTCATTCTTCAAAAGGTACCTCTTCATCTTTTATTCTTGCATCCTTCCATACAAAATAACCATTTGTAAAGGTGTCTTAGAGGCTATATATTTCAGATTTTTCAGAATTTATTTTTCACCTCTTTCATTCAAATAATTCAAACAATTCAAGTGTCCATATCTTTCACAAAAATCATCAAGTGTCCATACTTCATTTTTATTTGAAACTTTGTTCATACAACTTTCACTCAAATATCAAAGTTTCATATCATACATCCATTGAACACTTGTTTATCATTAAAAAGAATTGTATGCTTGAAAGGGAAGATCAATCCAAGATTGATATAGTATTCATCTTCATAAATTCTTGTATCATTCAAAAAAAAAATTATTTCTCCTTACTATCCAGGATTGTTGGAAGTAAGTGTTGTGTTTGAAGAGGATTGTTCTTCATTCACATTAGTGTTGTTTTGGTCTTAAAGGTGTTAAGAACCTTTGATCACCCTATAGGTTAGATAGTAGGCATAGGCTTGTACAATAATTCTAACTATAGTGAAATCTCTTTCGTGTTTGAAAGGGGACTGGAGTACTCTCGGATTGTGAGGGGAACCAGTATATATCGTTGTGTTCTTTATCTTTTCGCTTTTACCGCTTTCATTACCATTACCAAGAAAAAGATAAAAACCATCAAAAGCCTTCAAACACTTAACCAAAAATTAGTAAAGACATTCTCATAAAACCGATTAATTTTTGAAAACCTAATTCACCCCCCCTCTTAGGCATATCTGATACTTACAGAGTGTGTCTCCGTAGGGTGCACGTGTTTTGTTGGTTAAGAAGGAAGGTTCTATCAGGCTTTGTGTCAATTTTAGACAATGGATAAAAGTGACAATTAAGGAAAAGTATCCACTTTCAAGGATTGATATTTTGACAAATCAAGTTGGTTTGAGCTTGTTTGTTTTGCAAGTTTGATTTGAGGTATGGGTATCATCAGTGTGAAGATGATCATGCTAAGCATTTGAGAATTGTTTTGTTCGTGTTGGGAAGAAGAAGTTGTTTGCTAAGTTTCCTTATGTGAGTTTTTGGTTGAGTGGAGTGAATTTTCGAGGTGTCATACCCTAATTTTTGACCCCCCTAAGATGACATATCTTCAGGCTTTTCATCAGGTCAAAGCAAGTGCCCAGAGCAGTCACTTCTTCATCTGGCATTTAATCGAGGATGTTCAAAGACAAGAAAACTCAGACAAAGGATCAATCAATAGAAGGATTGGTCTCTAACACAATCATAGGACTCAAAAGCTTTATTTTTATATTCACCTATGATTGATTAGACACCCAGTCATCTGAGTACAGGTTTACTCAGGTCACCAGACTAGGGTTTTTGAGCCTATCAAGGACTGAAATCAGGGATCACCTTTGGGAAACCCTAAAAAGCTCCAGGACATCTATTAAAGACTTCAATCATCTTCAAATGATCCATACAATAAGATCCACTGGACATCACACCTCAATTCAAGATCCACAGTCACCAATTTCATCTGGTCGACAATTAGGGTTTTTGACCTAATTCATCTGGATAGTTGACTTTTAATTAGGGCATGGATCCAAAACTCAAGACATGATTCAAGAACCTCTACTACCTCAATATAACCCATTTACATCACTCATTTGAGGAGAAGATCTTGATTCCACACAAAAGTCCAAAATCTCACTTTATCTGAAAAAAGTCAACTGTATGGGATCACCTTTGACTTTTAAGATTTTTGGTCAAACCATGAATTTCAAAGATCAATATCATCAATATATGGATATTAAAGTCATTTGACCAAAGAAATTCAAGAAGAATCATCAAGGAGCAAAAAGTCGGGAATTAAGGTTTTTAAGGGCATTGTGGGAACTCAAAATTTCACCTACACAACTCAAAAAACTTCCAACATGAAAGTTGTAGATCTTGCAAAATAAAACAACAAATTACAATGCAACTTTTTTCAAGAAATCAATCATTTAAGAGATTTGGAATTTTCAAGCTTTAGGTTATAAAAACTTAAAAAATTTTCTAAGTGTTTTTAACCTAGTTTTCACCCAACTTTGGGCTCATTTTTCACAAATTTCCCAAATGATTCTGAAGAAACTCCAAACTAATGATTTGAAGTAGATGTTTAGGGATTTCCAAATTGTGCTCAACCTTCCCCCAATTCATTTTGAGCTAGGAGTTATGCTTGTTCAAAGTTGGCCTCATGAAGTAAAATTATAGGTCATGCATCATTTTTGAACTTTGCGATTTTGTGCACATGACCTCACTTATGGATGCTACACGACCCATAACACATATGAAAACATGCCATGCATTCATTTTCACCATGACATGAGAATTGAGGAAGATTCTCAAAACAAGAACATGTGATTATGTAATGATTACATTTGGGAATTTATGGCAAATTGATGAATCACCCAAGGAATCTTCTCACCAACCAATTAGAGCTCACTCTGCATCAGAAATGTTCCCTAAGATCAGATAGGATCAATGGATGGGGAGCTGGCTCGAAAATGCAATGATCACTCTTGGATATTCCTTGAAATTTCTTCATGGCTAAGAAACCAAACTCACTTCACTAAGCAAGCTCACTATACACCATTGCTCTGAATCAATTGCCTATATATAGAGGGCTCTTTCTCATTCAGAAAACACACCAAAGCAACCATAATCCTTGCTTTCTCTTTCTCTTCTCATGCTTATGGTTTTTCAAAGTTCTTTGGCAAGAAGAATCGTTTTCTTCAAACCAGAGCTTCTCTTTGGAAAGTAAGCATTCTAACATCTCAAGGGGGTTCATTTGAGGTGATCCAAGCACCTGGATCACTTCTGTAAGTGGAGGAACGCCATTGTTGCTTTCACTTTGGAGCATTTGCAGTTGGAGGACCACAGAGCAATTCAGAAGGTTCCAAGCAAGGCCAAGCATCCAGGCACATTCCTTAGGGTGTAGTGAAGCTATTCAGATGGTCGCAGCTCATCTGTAACTGCAGATTCGTCATCCCCCATGTTAACTTGAAGCTCAAATTGAAGGAGTCAGGTAGAGCAATTCAGAAGGTTTGAGGTCACAACAAGCATCCAGTTAGCATCACTGAGTCCCAAGGAAGCTTTTAGGATCATTCATACAAGCCCAGGTGCTCTCTAACATCCTCACGATCTCCATTTTCAGAGGTAAGTTTCTCAACTCCACCTCTTTAATTTGTGTATCTTTTTGGTTAAAACTCAACACCATTCCATTCAGCATCATAAGAGGATTAAAAACCCTCTATCACCAGTCATTTATGCTTCAGTATAGCCATTTAATTTAAATTTCAAATTTTAGGTTTCTTCACGTATTTTAGATAATTCAGTAGATGTAGTTGATATAAATTCATATTAGTTACATATTTGGAATCGTGAGTGAATTTAGAGCAAGTTTGGTCTTTACATCTTTGCAAATGGTTGAGAGTTGAGAGATTTCAGAATTTCAAAATATAGAAGCTTGAGGTTGAAGATGACCATGGTGGTGGGGCGCAAAATTCAAATCCAAGGCTAGAGTTTATTTTATTTTGAATGGTAGTTGTTTCATAAACGACTAAAACGTGATAGCCCAGTGGTAAAGAGTGTTTGTGTGTTGCGCGTGCCCAAGGTCTGGGGTTCGAATCCCCCTCGCCCCAGACCTTTTGATTTTATTTTCTTTTTTGTTCTATGCACTTGAATAACATATGTATTGCATTGGAGTCATTCCTTTGACACCAAGCGCGCGTTGGCCCAGTGGTGTTGTTTTGAGTAATTGATTGCAAGGGCGTGGGTTCAAGCCATGGTGAGACCAAAACATTTTTTTTACCACTATTTTCTTTAATTTCTTTTCACAATTTTAACTAATTCATTCACATATCAAATTAAATCATTTTCACTTCATTTTTCATACACTTGTTAATTAATATATATATTTTATGAATAATCAAAAAAATCACAAAAATATTATTTATTTTATATATTTTTATTAGGTTAAAAATAGTGTTATTTTAAGTGTTTTAAATATATTCATATATATGTTTTTTTTATTAAAATTTCAAAACCTAATATCTCATAAATATTTTAGTGGTAAAACCCTAATTATTTAGGTCTTAATTAGGTATAGATTTTTATCTTTACCTTAATTAAGTTGACTTTTGTCAATTTTCAAAACTGTTTTCAATCTCCGATTAAACAGATGATTAAGGTTTTCAAACAACAAAACCTTATATCATTCCAATCTTCTTCCATCTATTTTCATAAACAGTAAATCATTTTTAAGTGGGCCTCTAATAGAGTGTAAGTCCCAACACCTTTTTCTTTTCATAGTTTGTTTTTCAAAACTGTATTTACAAAATCTTCTTTCTGTTTTCAAAATATTCTTCTGGTATTTGAAGGGCATTATTCCCGGTGAAACTCTTCAGATACCTATGTGACCTATGTCCATCTTCACTTCTTCTGTTTTCAAAAAAAAACATTAACTGTTTATCATATATATTCAACTGTTATCCATCAACTGTTGGTGAGGCTTTGTACATACTTCTTCAAAGGCCTCCACTCCATCCAGGTTAGGCTTTACAAGCTTTCAATTTACAGTCTTTGTTTTAATTACTGTCAAATATAAACTGTGCATATATTTGTTTAGAACTACGTCTGAGTGTAAACCTTAGGACAGTTAAACTATATATATATATTATAGGAATATGGCCTAGGATTGAGAATGTCTTCCCGGTGAAGGCTCTTTCCTAATTAGAGATTTGTAGTTCAAACCCCCAAGATGAACTATTCCCGGTGAAACATCTTGGCAAAAACCTTAGAATCCAAAAAAATAGGACACATCCACCCAAGAGGAATTATTCCCTGTGAAACCTCTTACCCATTTGCTCAGAGCCAAAATAAGTTCAAAACCACAGAGCTTTCTCTTGTGCTATAACAAGGACCCTCGATTAGCCTCATCTTGGGCTTTGTACAAGGACCCACAGGCTTCTTAAAAGCATTTCCAGCTTCCTCTTGAGCTTGTATACAAGGACCCATCAGGTTTCTTATAAACATAGGAACAAGTCTTTAGTCACCTTTTAACATACCCTGGTGAGTTTCTTCCAATTTAAACCAGACTTTAAACAAGCTAAGTTTGTCTCAATTTTACATTGAATACACCTTTTGGAATGAGAGACATGGACATTCTCTGTCACCCTTATCTTCATTAATCTTCCTTAGCAGAATCTAGGATCCATACTTGTTTACCCTCAATAAGTGTCAGCCTTCATCTTGGGCTTTAAACAAGAAGTCTCATTAGATAATCTTTCTGCCATCATTTTAACAAAACCCCTGGAAAGGGTTAGCCTCCAAAGTCAATTAATAAAAATCTGTTTAAAAGAACAAAACCCCTGGAAAGGGTTAGCCTCCAAGTTCAGTCAATAAACAGTTAAAATCCCTAGAAAGGGTTAGCTTCCAAAAAACCTCATTCTTAAAAAAAAAGATAAATTCACCAGCTGAGTCAAAATCCCTGGAAAGGGTTAGCTTCCAAAAAAAAACAGTCTTTTAATAAATAAATCTTTCAGTAGAGTCAAAACCCAACAAAAATAGTTAGCCTCAACCTTGGGCTTCATACAAGGCACCAAAACAATAAAACTCCCCTGTAATAGTCAGCCTCAACCCTGGGCGTTGTACAAGGCAGATAATAGAGTCTCCCCAGTGAGTCCTTCATCATTCAGGTAGCCACAACCTTGGGCTTTGTACAAGGCACATAAACCATACTTCATGTGTCAAAGATTCCTAACATCTAGGATCTTTTCCCTATTAGAGTCATTCATACTCAGTCAGCCACAACCTTGGGCTTTGTACAAGGCAGAAAATAATATTTTTTCTAGCTAGAGTCAGCCTCAATTCTGGGCTTTGTACAGAATACAAAAGTTCCTTGTAATTAACCCCCAGTGGAGTCATCTCTCAGAGTCAATAAATAATACATTAATCAAAAAGCCTCAAGCTTGGGCCTCATACAAGCCAGTTAAAGATCAAATCTTTTATACAGTAGATAGACATAGCTTATCTCTATAGAGGGATCTTTCTTCTATCTCACCACATTCAAACAAACAAACATTACATTTCATTTTAATTTTAATCAAGTCTCCCACTTAGGATTTTGAAAGGCATGAGCTGGCAGTAAAACCCAGACATGTGGTAACTTTCCCTAATTTGGATGAGCATCTTTCTTTCATTTAAGAAGCATTTGACTGGTATACTTGCACATACACAAGTAAGGTCCCCCTCTTGAATGAAATGAATTCAGTTATTCTGTCACTCTTTTAATGTTTGTGGTGGAATAGTAGAAATACCTCTATGTAAAGATAAATTCATGTCTCTTTACTGTAAACAGAGATTTAATTCAAGCGTCAACCTTGAGCTTCAAGCAAGGCACCCATAAATAATTAATAATTAATTAGTTCCCAGAACTACATTAAGCTCTGACTTCCATTAGGGATATGTAGGCATGAGGTTCAAAAGGAATCTCAGCGAGCTAATAAAACACCAAAAAATAGTCAGTCAGTCTGTCTGTCTTTCTTTTATTCAATTCAATTCCTTCTCCTAATACAAAGGAGAAACTTTCCCAATAATCATTAGCAGCACAAACACATTTAGACACAGAGAAGGTTCCTGTAGAGTACTACAGATATGTAGGGTGCTTAAACTCTTCCCTATGTATAACCGACCCCCCGGACTCTAGAATTTCTAGTCTAGGTGAATCCCCACACTTAGCAAACTCCTAGGGTTTAGTTGAGATCTTTTTTCCCCTTTCCTACTCGTAGGACAAATAAGAAAGTTCGTGTGAATCGTAGGAAGAACTGAAACAAAATACATCCCACCACGGGCGCATTCTCCTTCCAAATTTCACGTGAAGGGTCTAGCGTGCCGTCCTCCCAAGTGAAACGGGGAGGTAAAAAAAACGACCACCACAGAAAAATGGCGACTCTGCTGGGGATATAAGTGTTAAAAACCTTGGTTTTTCATCCAAACCAATGGTTGACCTGTTGCTGGTCCAGCCCCAATGAGGAATTAGGGATGCCAAATTCCCCCTCAAACAAGAGAGGTCCTGCCTAACCTCTGTGTCATTTCATGTGTTTGCTGCATTTATATTTGTTTATTTTGTTTATTCTGTATCGGGAAAGGGCTTGATTCCCCCTTGTGGTGAGAAATCCTATACCCGGAATTGAGTGCAACATAAGATAGGATGGAGGATGTCTTCCCGGTGAAGACCCTCTAATCTTGGTTCACAATTCTACTCTTGGGATTTGCCTGGCTGGTTGTGATTAACTGCGCCAATGCATTCCGAGACTGATTTGTACCAGGAGGACCTAGAAACCCATTAACCCCACTTAAAGCCTTTTGTTAGGACGTAGAGCGGTGATTACGAAAGTAATTGTCACGCAGATACTACACTCAGAGAAAACTCTCTTATAGATACCAGTCAACGTATCTTTAAGATTGAGCAAAAGCTCTGAGATCCCTTAGAACCCGTTCTACAGGTACAAAAATCCTTATCCTTATTTTACCATGGGGCGAGGTTTGCGTTTTGACTTCATGACCACTATACCCTTCTGCGCCATGTTTGTTTAAAACCTCTTGTGTGTGCATTCATGCATTCATGCATCATTCATTAATAACAACTAAAAACAAAAGAGTCTTTTTCGAGTCGTTTTTCAAGGAAACTAAATAACGAACGTTTTGAATTTCATAGAAAGAGAGAAACGAAGAAAGGACTTAAGGATCTATACCATGGATTATGGGAGAAAGAGATCTAGGAAATACACCTTCAAGATTCCCCAGGTCGAGGAACTGGGAAAGCTCGGAAAACTGGTGGTCAACCCCCAGGCTTTCAAGGAGAAGTATGGAAAACTTCTGCCTTTGCTCAATACCAACATTGTGGATGGGATCCTTCTCACCATGGTACAGTTTTACGATCCAACGTATCACTGCTTCACCTTTCCAGATTATCAGCTCATGCCTACATTGGAGGAGTACTCTCGTCTGATTGGAATACCTGTGTACGCGCAAGATCCGTACTCCGGTTTGGAAAAGAATCCTGACGACATTATCATTGCTGCAACTACTCCTTTGAACGTAGTCGACATCAGAACTCATATGGTTAGTAGAGGAGGAATTCAAGGATTACCTTCCAAATTCCTATTTGATCAAGCTCGGTACTTCGTCAGCATCCAAGATATGAGCGCTTTTGAGGAAATTTTGGCTTTGCTTATCTACGGATTATTTTTGTTCCCTAACATTAACGATTTCGTCGACATCAACGCAATTAAGATCTTCTTAATTGGAAATCCAGTTCCAACCTTGCTTGCGGATGCTTATCACTCTGTGCATTCAAGAAACCTGCAGCGAGGAGGATTAATCACATGCTACGTACCGTTGTTATACGAATGGTTCGTTTCGCACCTGCCAAAGTCTAGCACTTTCTGGAACATGAGGGATGGCATTTACTGGTCACAGAAAATCATGTCCCTCACTCATACGGACATTGAGTGGTGTAGTCCTGACAACGACGAAACCAAGATCATCTTCAGTTGCGGAAGTTTTCCCAACATACCCCTTATTGGAACTAAGGGAGGAATCAGTTACAATCCAGCTTTAGCCCGTCGTCAATACGGCTATCCCATGAAAAATATACCAAGTAACATCCAATTGGAGGGTCTGTTCTTCAAGAACATCGACGATCATGGCAACATCCTGAAGAAGGAAATTGTCCAAGCCTGGCGTCTTGTTCACAGCAAAGGGAGAAGATTGTTAGGAAAACATCTTTGTATTTCCCTGGATCCTTACCTCCAATGGGTACGCGTCGGCATTCAAGCTCAGGATGCCATATCAGCATCAAGAACCCATTCCCCTAAGGGAACCAATATGCCTTTTCTCCACCGATGTTGAAAAACTGCAAGCGGTATTAAACAAGGTATGCCAAGAAAGGAATGCTTAGAGGAACAAGTATCGAATCGTCAACACGGAAAACGTTGAGATTCATAACATCCTAAGAAGGAAGGATGAGTTACTTGAAGTGCTCGATCGACAAGTGTCACAAACGTCACTTTCTCATCATATCCCTCCTGCTTCCTGGATCATCGATCAGCTCACGTCAGAGAACGCTCAGCTCAAGAAACAGAAGAAGATGTTAGAACGTGAAGTCGGCTCTTCGTCAAAGTTTTAGAGTCCTTTCTCTCAGTTTCTCTGTATTTCTTTTTTAAAATGTGTAAAAAACGGCGTTTTCGCTTAATTAATAAAAGTTTGATGTTTCATAACGTAATTATGGTGTTTCCTTGAAAAATATTAACTTAATTGCATATCATGCATCGCTTTAGTCGTACGCACTGACACGAGAATTTTCGCGGATCTAATAGTCACTTTCCTTTCTCCATAAAGAGAGGAGGAGAAGGAGGTGAACCAAGACTTTCAAGCTGTCTCATCCATACAACACTCGTTCAAGTCGCAAGAAAAGAATGGAAGACTTTGAGCAAGAGAATGGAGAACTCAGAGAAGAGGTTAATGCTCTCAAAGATGCTATTGAAAGGCTCAATAGCATGGTAGAAGCCCTGGTAGTTGCACAGAATCGACCAACGCTAGAAGGACCACAAAGGACTGTGGTTTCCGAGATTGTTTCTACTCCTATTCCTCAGTATACCATGCCACCCAACCGACCTTGGGGCATGCCGTATAACTTTATTCCAGAAGGGTACATACCCCTAGTTTCTGAAGTTCCAAGAGCTACAATGGAGATGCAACCACCGGAGGGTTACAAACCTCTGGAAATTGAAGTTCCAAGAGCAACGGCAATGGGTTTCGCACAACAGAATGCTGAGATTCCAAGATCTGCTGTCATGGCTTCTCCACAGCCGATTATGCATACTTTTCCTCCACAGGGCGGACAAGTATATCATTACGCTCCCAGTGAGGACGCTGGCGTGTATGAAAGATTGGACGAGTTCCAGGAACAGTTTCTGCAAATGCAGAAGGAACTCAAGACTCTCCGAGGACAAGATCTATTTGGAAAGAATGCTGCAGACCTATGTCTGGTTCTAAATGTTAAGATTCCTCACAAATTCAAAGTACCAGAGTTCGAGAAGTACAAAGGGAATTCATGCCCACAAAGTCACCTCGTAATGTACGCTCGAAGAATGTCAACTCAGACTGATAATCAACAATTACTCATTCATTATTTTCAAGATAGCCTGACTGGTGCTGCACTCAAATGGTACATGAATTTGGACAGTTCAGAGATTCGTACTTTTCGAGACCTCGGAGAGGCCTTCGTCAAACAGTACAAGTACAATCTGGATATGGCTCCCGACAGAGATCAACTCCGGGCCATGACTCAAAAGGATAAGGAAAGCTTCAAGGAATACGCTCAAAGATGGCGTGAAGTTGCTGCGCAAATCTGTCCACCACTTGAAGAGAAAGAAATGACCAAAACCTATCTCAAGACTTTGAGTCCATTTTACTACGGACGAATGGTTGCAAGTGCACCAAGTGACTTTACCGAGATGGTAATCATGGGTGTACGTTTAGAAGAAGCAGTTCGAGAAGGACGCTTGAACAAAGAACCAGAATCTTCTATTGGTCCTAGGAAGTATGGAAGTTCTTTCCAGAAGAAAAAGGATCAAGATGTCAGTAATGTCTTGCACAAAACCAGAGAGAGACATCAACCTCAAGTTGCTACAATAACTCCGGTTGTTAACTCAGTGCCAGCTTATCAACCTCAGGTCTCGCGACAACAAATTCAACAAAGGTCGCAGCAACCTCAGCAGCAGGTTCGACCTCCAAATTACAACAATCGGGCTCCAAGGTATCCTGCCTTTGACCCAGTACCAATTCCGTATGCGGAATTGTTTCCAACATTACTGGCAAAAGGACTCATTCAGAAAAGGAGTCCTCCAAATCCTACAAACAGTTCCTCACCATGGTTTAAGGCTGACCAATCTTGTCCCTATCATCAGGGGGCACCAGGTCACAATATTGAGAACTGTTTCCCTTTCAAGATTGACGTCCAATGATTAGTGAAGAGCGGAATGCTATCCTTCAAAGATACTAGTCCAAACGTCCAAGCAAATCCTTTGCCGCAGCATAAAGAAGCTTCAGTGAATTGGATAGATCAACACCCTAACGTCATTCAAATCTACGACATTCATCAGATAAGGGAAAATCTTGTCAAGATGCACGCTAAACAAGCTGGGTACGGACACGTACCACCTCACAACTACTTCACATGCGATATTTGTCCAAAGAATAATCAAGGATGTGCCGTAGTTCAAGCTGCATTACAAGAACAAATGGACTTAGGATGGATTCAACATATCCGAGTCAAAACTGAACATGACATCAACATGGTTCAAGGATGTCCAGGAGAATACAAAATCTACAAAGTTGTAGATCTTGAAGGATCGGTAGTCAGGTTCCATAAAACTTTAAATGGACTTGCCTACTCTGGAACAGATTTCCACGCTTACAGTAGATGCAGAATTTGTCGAAGAAATTCACGAGGATGTTTACGTGTTCGCAACGACATTCAAAAACTGATGGATGACAATACCATTACTGTTCTTGCCAGCAGAGAAGATGATGAAGTCTTTACCGTATCTCCTCAAATTAATCAAGTTGAACCAATGCAAGTTAAGTATGATAGCAGGAAGACAGCAGTTGCTCCATTAGTCATCTACTTACCAGGTCCTGTACCGTATGAGTCCAACAAGGCTATACCATACAAGTACAATGCTACATACATTGAAAATGGTAAGGAAATACCATTACTGTCTGTTGTCAACATTGCTGATGTTAGTCGAGTCACCAGAAGTGGACGAGTCTTCAATAGAACAACAGAAAATGTGGAGAAACCTTCGGAGGAAGCACCACATAGGCAAGACAATCATCCGACCAATGCTGTTCAAGCGAAAGAAAATGATGAGATCTTGAATTTAATCCAGAGGAGTGAATACAACATTGTAGATCAATTACTACATACTCCATCTAGGATATTTGTTCTCTCCCTGCTATTGAGTTCTGAAGCTCATAGGGAAGCTCTACAGAAAGTTTTGGAACAAGCTTTTGTAGAACCTGGCGTTACAATAAGCCAATTCAACAATATCGTTGCCAACTTCTCCGCGGGAACTAGCTGAGTTTCTGTGACGAAGATCTTCCTGAAGAAGGAGTAGACCACAATCTTCCACTTCACATCTCAATTGGCTGCATGGGTGATACACTCACAGGAGTCCTAATAGACAACGGATCCTCTCTCAACGTCATGCCGAAATCAACATTGTCAAGATTATCCTTCGAAGATTACCCTCTAAGAAAAAGTCATGTCATCGTCAAAGCATTTGATGGATCAAGGAAGTCAGTTTTTGGAGAAGTGGATCTTCCCATAACTATTGGACCTCAGACGTTTAAAATCACTTTCCAAGTTATGGATATCCCGGCACAATACAGTTGTTTGCTAGGTCGCCCATGGATTCATGAGGCTAGGGCAATTACTTCAACACTTCATCAGAAACTGAAGTTCATAAGAAATGGCAAATTGGTAACCGTATATGGAGAACGAGCTCTGATCGTCAGCAACCTGTCATCATTCTCTGACATAGAACCAAAAGAAGTCGTTGGAACTAAATTCCAAGCACTTTCCTTGGATAAGGAAAAAGGAAAGGAGAAAGCAGCGTCTATTTCTTCCTACAGAGATGCAATCCAAGTTGTAAAGGATGGCACTACCAGTGGTTGGGGGCACATTAATATTCCAACCAACAACAAGAACAGAACAGGATTTGGATTCTTTCCAACATCATCAAAGACTATTCCAGGAATTGAGGTAGTTCTTCCAATTCAAGAAACTTTCCACAGCGGAGGTTTTCTTCAACCTGTTCAACAAACAGTCAATACCATCGGTACGGAAAACACCGATGAAGAGGAATGGCTATCCTATCTTAACAAAGCAGGATACATCTCCCTATCAGAGTCTGAACCACTTTGCTGTTATCCGACTAAAGGATCTGAAAGTAAGACTCAACCAAGCAGTGACGAAGTTACAAACAACTTCACCACCAGAAGTCATGGTTCATCAGAAGAAGTTCCTCCTATCCCCGAAGAAACTTGGGATACATTAGGAGAACCAAGCGGAAAATTCGACTACATGGTGAAATACTCCGCTCCTGAAAGCTCAAAAACCTCTTTTGAAGATATCGTTCCAACTGGATGGAACATTGATTACGAGTACCTTACTCAGCCAAAAGAGATATGTAACCCTTGCTATTCATCATCATCAACTGGTGAAATCATCATTGAGGATTATATCCCCAAGTCACCTTCCGTGGCTACGGATCTAGAGTATACATATCTAGTCAATGCCATCTTGGGAGAAGAGCAAGACCAAAATACAGAAGAGGATGATCTCGAAAGTGTCTCCGACAACGAGTCTCTCCATTCAGAAGATTGGAAGTTTCCTCAAAAGAAAGTTCGACATACTCCACTTGGAAATGGGTATGCTCACACCGCTCAGTCTGCTGAAGTAGAAGAAGATCGTCTGAGTGTTGCAAAGACAGTGGTTGATAAATCAAGACCTACCACAGGCCAGCTTAAGCCTAAGGTTCCAAATTACCTAGTGCATAATGGGGTTCGCCACTATTGGACAGCTGTTGAAGTTACAACTGTTGTTCGCACTCCTAAGTAGGAACTTTCACCGTTATTTTGTCCTCTCACCATAGCCCAGGGTGAAGAGATATTTCATAGGGCTTTGCATTTTACTATTTCTTAGGAAAATGTACCTCTTTGCTTCGCCCAAAGCAATAGAGTTTTGTTTTATAGGGTCTTTGTTTCAAGAAATGACTGTCGATAAATAAAAATGTCATTTTGTTCCGTCGTTAGTTTTTCCTTTTCTTTTTTCGGAAATTGGTAATCCTAAAAAACACCCTAAAAAAACATCAAAATATTCCATTAACTGCATACACCGAGTCTTCCCTCGTTGTCTAAATAAAATCATCACACATATGCAGATTAATCATAAAATACCCCGTTGAAACGTGCGACCGTATGACTTCTCCAAGCTTTGGGTTTCCTGTATTCGAGGCAGAGGAAGAAGAAGACGAAGAAATATCAAAGGAAATTTCACGATTACTTCAACAAAAGGAAGAGGCCATTCAGCCATACAATGTGCCTCTAGAGATCATTAACCTTGGTTCCGATGGAAACATAAAAGAGGTTAAGATTTGAGCTTCGCTCAGTTCAAAGATCAGAGAGAGTTTGATACAGCTGCTCAAAGAATTCTCAGATGTCTTCGCTTGGTCTTATCAAGATATGCCAGGGTTGGATACCAGTATAGTGGAGCATCACTTGCCATTAAAAGCAGAATGCCCTCCGGTCAAGCAAAAATTGAGAAGAACTCATCCGGAGATGGCCATGAAAATCAAAGAGGAAGTTCAAAAGCAGATCAACGCAGGATTCCTCGTCACTTCAGAATACCCTCAGTGGTTAGCTAACATTGTTCCCGTTCCTAAGAAAGACGGAAAAGTCCGCATGTGCGTCGACTACAGAGATTTGAACAAAGCTAGCCCTAAGGATGATTTTGCTTTACCACATATTGATATGTTGGTAGATAGTACAGCAAAATCCAAAGTTTTCTCATTCATGGACGGATTTTCAGGATACAATCAAATCAAGATGGCACCTGAAGACATGGAAAAAACAGCTTTCATCACCCCCTGGGGCACGTTCTGCTACCGCGTTATGCCTTTTGGACTAAAGAACGCAGGGGCAACTTATCAAAGAGCCATGACTACGCTTTTCCACGACATGATGCATAAAGAGGTGGAAGTCTATGTGGACGACATGATTTCCAAATCAGAAAATGAGGAAGATCACATACAAATTTGACAAAGTTATTTCAACGCTTACGGAAGTTTCAACTTCGCCTGAACCCCAACAAGTGCACCTTTGGTGTCTACTCAGGAAAACACCTTGGTTTCATTGTCAGCAAACGAGGAATTGAAGTAGATCCAGACAAAGTCAAGGCAATTCAAGAAATGCCTTCACCCAGAACCGAGAAACAAGATAGAGGATTTCTTGGACGTCTGAATTACATCTCGAGATTCATATATCTCATGACTGCAACTTGTGCTCCAATTTTCAAACTTCTACGGAAAAATCAAAGTTGCGTCTGGACAGACGATTGTCAGAAAGCGTTCGACAGCATTAAAGAATATCTGCTCGAACCACCCATTTTGTCTCCTCCAGTGGGAGGAAGACCTTTGATAACGTACTTAACCGTCTTAGAAGATTCCATGGGTTGTGTCCTTGGACAGCAAGACGAGACGAGAAGAAAAGAGCATGTCATTTACTACCTAAGCAAGAAATTCACTGACTGTGAATCCCGCTACTCCATGCTCGAGAAGACGTGTTGTGCTTTGGCCTGGGCTGCCAAGCGTCTCCGCCAGTACATGATTCGACATACTACTTGTTTGATCTCTCATATGGATCCAATCAAGTACATCTTTGAGAAGCCTGCCTTAACTAGGAGAATTGCCCGTTGGCAGATGTTGTTATCACAATATGACATTGAGTATCACGCTCAGAAAGCCGTGAAAGGAAGTATCCTAGCTGAGCACCTGGCTCACCACCCACTCAATGGTCATGAATCAACCAGTTTTGACTTTCCGGACGAGGACGTCATGTACCTCAAGATGAAAGATTGCGACGAGCCACTACCAGACGAAGGACCTAAGATAGGATCCCAGTGGGGCTTAATCTTTGACGGAGCTGTCAACGCTTGTGGACGAGGAATTAGGGCAATCATTGTTACTCCTCAAGGAACCCATATTCCATTTACCGCCAGATTAACTTTTAAGTGCACAAACAATGAGGCCGAATATGAAGCTTGCATCATGGGTCTCGAAGAAGCCGTGGATCTAAGAATTAAACACTTGGATGTATACGGAGATTCTGCTTTGGTCATTAATCAAATCAAAGGAGAATGGGAAACACGCCAACCAGGGCTAATTCCTTACAATGACTACGCGAGAAGATTGTTACCATTCTTCGACAGGGTAGATTTTCATCACATTCCTCGTGAAGAAAATAACTTGGCTGATGCATTAGCCACACTCTCTTCCATGATTAGGATAAATCATTGGAATGACATTCCTCGGATCGATGTTATGCGCCTGGATAGGCCTGCTCATGTGTTCACAGTAGAAGCAATCATCGACGACAAACCGTGGTATCACGACATCAAGAACTTTCTTCAAAGACAAGAGTACCCTCTCGGGACGTCAAAGAAAGATAGAAAGACTTTGAGAAAGTTAGCTTGTAGATTCTTTCTGAATGAAGATGTTCTGTACAAGAGAAATTTCGACATGGTCCTTCTCAGATGCGTTGACAAGAAAGAAGCAGAAATACTCATGAGAGAAATACATGAAGGTTCCTTTGGTACTCACACCAATGGACATACCATGACAAGGAAAATACTGAGAGTAGGATATTATTGGCTGACGATGGAGTCAGATTGCTACCAGTATGCAAAGAGGTGTCACAAATGTCAGATCTACACCGATAGAATTCGTGTGCCACCATCTCTACTTAACATACTCTCTTCCCCTTGGCCTTTCTCCATGTGGGGAATCGACATGATTGGAATGATCGAGCCAAAAGCGTCCAACGGACATCGCTTCATCTTAGTAGCCATAGACTATTTCACCAAATGGGTCGAAGCAACTTCATATGCAAACATTACAAGACAAGTTTTCGTCAGGTTTATCAAGAATCACATCATCTGTCGCTACGACATTCCTAGCGAGATAATCACTGACAATGGGTCAAATTTGAATAACAAAATGATGAAGGAACTTTGTGAAGAATTCAAGATTGAACATCACAACTCATCTTCTTACAGACCAAAGGTGAATGGAGCTGTAGAAGCAGCTAACAAAAACATCAAGAAAATCGTTCAGAAGATGGTCATCACTTACAAAGATTGGCATGAAATGCTCCCGTATGCTCTTCATGGTTACCGTACATCAGTACGTACTTCGACTGGAGCAACTCCTTTCTCCCTTGTATATGGCATGGAAGCAGTCCTACCCATAGAGGTTGAGATCCCATCAATGAGAGTCTTGATGGAGGCAAAATTAACAGAAGCCGAGTGGTGTCAAAGCAGATTCGATGAATTGAACTTGATCGAAGAAAAGCGCATGACAGCTTTATGCCACGGTCAGCTATATCAACAAAGAATGAAGAAAGCTTTCGACAAAAAGGTTCGACCTCGCACAATCAAAGAAGGCGACCTTGTACTCAAAAAGATTCAATCTTTTCTCACAGATTCGAGAGGGAAATGGACTCCCAATTATGACGGCCCCTGCGTGGTCAAGAGAGCTTTCTCAGGAGGAGCCTTAATACTCACGACTATGGATGGAGAAGAATTCACCCGTCCTGTGAACGTCGACGCAATCAAGAAATACTTCGCCTAAATAACGAAAAGAACAGCTCGCTAAGTTGAAAACTCGCAAAGAGCGACTTAGGCAAAAAAGAGCGTCTCGGTGAATCGAAAACCCGAAAGGGCGATTCAGGCAAAAGTTAGAGACATAAAAAATAAATAAACAATCCCGGTAGACTTAAAACCCGAGAGGGGTAGTTTACGCAAAAGTTAGGGATATATGGCAAGTAACTGTGTTCAGGACAAACTTGATCATTCAAAAATCCATAGCGGAGTATTCATCAGCAGTAGGTCATCTTCTACGAAGCACGAATACAGCGCAACTCGGAGTGGAAGGGAAAGATAACGGTCGTCACGTTTCATCGTAGCCCTTTTCCCGAAAAATTACCAATTTCCAACTTTGTAAATACTCCATGGAATCAAGCATTTTGCTGATTACCATTTCATGAATAATAATTTGAGCCTTGTGCCTTTCTTTGCAATCGAGTCTTTTTCAGTTTCTTAAAATGCGTTTTTTAATTTAAACAGTCATTTTTTTTGAAACGAAATGTTTTCATAAAATAAAAATGAATTTACTTGCAAAAAAAATAGAGGTGAAATTTTCTTTCTAAGGTTTACAAACAATAGGAAGAATGCAAACAGCTACTCCGAGAACAGTTGAGACTCCGGGAACCAAGATTTCCCCATGAGGTCGCTTTGCGAACATCTCCTGATGACGGATCTTCACTTCAATTCATATCACTCACTTCGGACAGCGGACAACTGATAACCAGGTATCCCCAACATAGTTCGAACTACAAGAAGAAGACATCTTCTGATCAACAGGATTCAAGTCGTATCATAGGATTTTACATCCGCGACAATTCTATTCACATTCACTTTTCATTTCATAATCATCGTAATATTCATGCATTTTGTCTCACACCATATTTGCGTAATGAGCATAGTCTAGTCAGGTTTTGATCGTGTTAATACCCAAATTACCTGGGCATATACTCAAGATTCCCCTGCAAAGTTGTGAAAGGGGTTTTCTTCTTCATGAAGAAGGTTCATACACCCAAATTCCCCAAGCAAGTCAACAAATGGTAGTCTCCCTCAAAGAGATAGTTTGTTCACTTTTGGAATTCCCCAACTGAGAATCTTCTGCAGAGCGACGCTCGACAATCATCTTCAAGTGGTATCTTACCTCCAAGTGCTGGTAAGAAGTTTGACGAGGAAACAAACCTTTGAAGTTTCTTTATTTACCATCAAATGGTATCTTACCTCCAAGTGCTGGTAAGAAGTTTGATGAGGAAACAAACCTTTGAAGTTTCTTTATTTACCGTCAAATGGTATCTTACCTCCAAGTGCTGGTAAGAAGTTTGATGAGGAAACAAACCTTTGAAGTTTCTTTATTTACCGTCAAATGGTATCTTACCTCCAAGTGCTGGTAAGAAGTTTGATGAGGAAACAAACCTTTGAAGTTTCTTTATTACCATCAAATGGTATCTCATCTCCAAGTGCTGATGAGAAGTTTGATGAGGAAACAAATCTTTGGAGAATTTCTCTTTATCTGAGATATTGTCCAAAATCACAACTTAGACCAGTTTCGAGATGCAGACATCCGAAACAAGGGGAGGTTGCTTGCCTTTTTCTAAGTGTCAACACTTAGTTAAAGAAGATGGATTGCGCATTCTACATTGCCATCCATTCACCAGAATCCACATAACGTATTCCTACAGGAGTTTGTCTCCTCATCCCCCGCTAAGTGCGACAACGGGATCAGTTCATGTAAAGATTTTATCAATTACAACATCTCAGGAGCGCCCAAAATTCGGGCATTCTTTGATATTTAAGTCTCTTTCACGCAGGAGAGATCGAGATATCAATATCTCTCCCTCCGGATAAAAGAAACTTAAATAGGGGCATCTGTCACACCCTAATTTTTGACCCCCCTGAGATGACATATCTTCAGGCTTTTCATCAGGTCAAAGAAAGTGCCCAGAGCAGTCACTTTTTCATCTGGCATTTAATCGAGGATGTTCAAAGACAAGAAAACTCAGGCAAAGGATCAATCAATAGAAGGATTGGTCTCTAACACAATCATAGGACTCAAAAGCTTCATTTTTATATTCACCTATGATTGATTAGACACCAAGTCATCTGAGTACAGGTTTACTCAGGTCACCAGACTAGGGTTTTTGAGCCTATCAAGGACTAAAATCAGGGATCACCTTTGGGAAACCCTAAAAAGCTCCAGGACATCTATTAAAGACTTCAATCATCTTCAAATGATCCATACAATAAGATCCACTGGACATCACACCTCAATTCAAGATCCACAATCACCAATTTCATCTGGTCGACAATTAGGGTTTTTGACCTAATTCATCTGGATAGTGGACTTTTAATTAGGGCATGGATCCAAAACTCAAGACATGATTCAAGAACCTCTACTACCTCAATATAACCCATTTACATCACTCATTTGAGGAGAAGATCTTGATTCCACCCAAAAGTCCAAAATCTCACTTTATCTGGAAAAAGTCAACTGTATGGGATCACCTTTGACTTTTAAGATTTTTGGTCAAACCATGACTTTCAAAGATCAATATCATCAATATATGAATATTAAAGTCATTTGACCAAAGAAATTCAAGAAGAATCATCAAGGAGCAAAAAGTCGGGAATTAGGGTTTTTAAGGGCATTGTGGGAACTCAAAATTTCACCTACACAACTCAAAAAACATCCAACATGAAAGTTGTAGATCTTGCAAAATAAAACAACATCTTACAATGCAACTTTTTTCAAGAAATCAATCATTTAAGAGATTTGGAATTTTCAAGCTTTAGGTTATAAAAACTTAGAAATTTGGGCTCATTTTTCACAAATTTCCCAAATGATTCTGAAGAAACTCCAAACTAATGATTTGAAGTAGATGTTTAGGGCTTTCCAAATTGTGCTTAACCTTCCCCAAATTCATTTTGAGCTAGGAGTTATGCTTGTTCAAAGTTGGCCTCATGAAGTAAAATTATAGGTCATGCATCATTTTTGAACTTTGCAATTTTGTGCACATGACCTCACTTATGGATGCTACACGACCCATAACACATCTGAAAACATGCCATGCATTCATTTTCACCATGACATGAGAATTGAGGAAGATTCCCAAAACAAGAACATGTGATTATGTAATGATTACATTTGGGAATTTATGGCAAATTGATGAATCACCCAAGGAATCTTCTCACCAACCAATTAGAGCTCACTCTGCATCAGAAATGTTCCCTAAGATCAGATAGGATCAATGGATGGGGAGCTGGCTCGAAAATGCAATGATCACTCTAGGATATTCCTTGAAATTTCTTCATGGCTAAGAAACCAAACTCACTTCTCTAAGCAAGCTCACTATACACAATTGCTCTGAATCAATTGCCTATAAATAGAGGGCTTTTTCTCATTCAGAAAACACACCAAAGCAACCATAATCCTTGCTTTCTCTTTCTCTTCTCATGCTTATGGTTTTTCAAAGTTCTTTGGCAAGAAGAATCGTTTTCTTCAAACCAGAGCTTCTCTTTGGAAAGTAAGCATTCTAACATCTCAAGGGGGTTCATTTGAGGTGATCCAAGCACCTGGATCACTTCTGTAAGTGGAGGAACGCCATTGTTGCTTTCACTTTGGAGCATTTGCAGTTGGAGGACCACAGAGCAATTCAGAAGGTTCCAAGCAAGGCCAAGCATCCAGGCACATTCCTTAGGGTGTAGTGAAGCTATTCAGATGGTCGCAGCTCATCTGTAACTACAGATTCGTCATCCCCCATGTTCACTTGAAGCTCAAATTGAAGGAGTCCGGTAGAGCAATTCAGAAGGTTTGAGGTCACAACAAGCATCCAGTTAGCATCACTGAGTCCCAAGGAAGCTTTTAGGATCATTCATACAAGCCCAGGTGCTCTCTAACATCCTCACGATCTCCATTTTCAGAGGTAAGTTTCTCAACTCCACCTCTTTAATTTGTGTATCTTTTTGGTTAAAACTCAACACCATTCCATTCAGCATCATAAGAGGATTAAAAACCCTCTATCACCAGTCATTTATGCTTCAGTATAGCCATTTAATTTAAATTTCAAATTTTAGGTTTCTTCACGTATTTTAGATAATTCAGTAGATGTAGTTGATATAAATTCATATTAGTTACATATTTGGAATCGTGAGTGAATTTAGAGCAAGTTTGGTCTTTACATCTTTGCAAATGGTTGAGAGTTGAGAGATTTCAGAATTTCAAAATATAGAAGCTTGAGGTTGAAGATGACCATGGTGGTGGGGCGCAAAATTCAAATCCAAGGCTAGAGTTTATTTTATTTTGAATGGTAGTTGTTTCATAAACGACTAAAACGTGATAGCCCAGTGGTAAAGAGTGTTTGTGTGTTGCGCGTGCCCAAGGTCTGGGGTTCGAATCCCCCTCGCCCCAGACCTTTTGATTTTATTTTCTTTTTTGTTCTATGCACTTGAATAACATATGTATTGCATTGGAGTCATTCCTTTGACACCAAGCGCGCGTTGGCCCAGTGGTGTTGTTTTGAGTAATTGATTGCAAGGGCGTGGGTTCAAGCCATGGTGAGACCAAAACATTTTTTTTACCACTATTTTCTTTAATTTCTCTTCACAATTTTAACTAATTCATTCACATATCAAATTAAATCATTTTCACTTCATTTTTCATACGCTTGTTAATTAATATATATATTTTATGAATAATCAAAAAAATCACAAAAATATTATTTATTTTATATATTTTTATTAGGTTAAAAATATTGTTATTTTAAGTGTTTTAAATATATTCATATATATGTTTTTTTTATTAAAATTTCAAAACCTAATATCTCATAAATATTTTAGTGGTAAAACCCTAATTATTTAGGTCTTAATTAGGTATAGATTTTTATCTTTACCTTAATTAAGTTGACTTTTGTCAATTTTCAAAACTGTTTTCAATCTCCGATTAAACAGATGATTAAGGTTTTCAAACAACAAAACCTTAAATCATTCCAATCTTCTTCCAACTGTTTTCATAAACAGTAAATCATTTTTAGATGGGCCTCTATTAGAGTGTAAGTCCCAACACCTTTTTCTTTTCATAGTTTTTTTTTCAAAACTGTATTTACAAAATCTTCTTTCTGTTTTCAAAATATTCTTCTGGTATTTGAAGGGCATTATTCCCGGTGAAACTCTTCAGATACCTATGTGACCTATGTCCATCTTCACTTCTTCTGTTTTCAAAAAAAATCCATTAACTGTTTATCATATATATTCAACTGTTATCCATCAACTGTTGGTGAGGCTTTGTACATACTTCTTCAAAGGCCTCCACTCCATCCAGGTTAGGCTTTACAAGCTTTCAATTTACAGTCTTTGTTTAGATTACTGTCAAATATAAACTGTGCATATATTTGTTTAGAACTACGTCTGAGTGTAAACCTTAGGACAGTTAAACTATATATATATATATTATAGGAATATGGCCTAGGATTGAGAATGTCTTCCCGGTGAAGGCTCTTTCCTAATTAGAGATCTGTAGTTCAAACCCCCAAGATGAATTATTCCCGGTGAAACATCTTGGCAAAAACCTTAGAATCCAAACACATCCACCCAAGAGGAATTATTCCCGGTGAAACCTCTTACCCATTTGCTTAGAGCCAAAATAAGTTCAAAACCACATAGCTTTCTCTTGTGCTATAACAAGGACCCTCGATTAGCCTCCTCTTGGGCTTTGTACAAGGACACACAGGCTTCTTAAAAGCATTTCCAGCTTCCTCTTGAGCTTGTATACAAGGACCCATCAGGTTTCTTATAAACATAGGAACAGGTCTTTAGTCACCTTTTAACATACCCTGGTGAGTTTCTTCCAATTTAAACCAGACTTTAAACAAGCTAAGTTTGTCTCAATTTTACATTGAGTACACCTTTTGGAATGAGAGACATGGACAGTCTCTGTCACCCTTATCTTCATTAATCTTCCTTAGCAGAATCTAGGATCCATACTTGTTTACCCTCAATAAGTGTCAGCCTTCATCTTGGGCTTTAAACAAGAAGTCTCATTAGATAATCTTTCTGCCATAATTTTAACAAAACCCCTGGAAAGGGTTAGCCTCCAAAGTCAATTAATAAAAATCTGTTTAAAAGAACAAAACCCCTGGAAAGGGTTAGCCTCCAAGTTCAGTCAATAAACAGTTAAAATCCCTTGAAAGGGTTAGCTTCCAAAAAACCTCATTCTTAAAAAAAAAGATAAATTCATCAGCAGAGTCAAAATCCCTGGAAAGGGTTAGCTTCCAAAAAAATCAGTCTTTTAATAAATAAATCTTTCAGTAGAGTCAAAACCCAACAAAAATAGTTAGCCTCAACCTTGGGCTTCATACAAGGCACCAAAATAATAAAACTCCCCTGTAATAGTCAGCCTCAACCTTGGGCATTGTACAAGGCAGATAATAGAGTCTCCCCAGTGAGTCCTTCATCATTCAGGTAGCCACAACCTTGGGCTTTGTACAAGGAAGATAAACCATACTTCATGTGTCAAAGATTCCTAACATCTAGGATCTTTTCCCTACTACAGTCATTCATACTCAGTCAGCCACAACCTTGGGCTTTGTACAAGGCAGAAAATAACATTTTTTCTAGCTAGAGTCAGCCTCAATTCTGGGCTTTGTACAGAATACAAAAATTCCTTGTAATTAACCCCCAGTGGAGTCATCTCCCAGAGTCAATAAATAATACATTAATCAAAAAGCCTCAAGCTTGGGCCTCATACAAGCCAGTTAAAGATCAAATCTTTTATACAGTAGATAGACATAGCTTATCTCTATAGAGAGATCTTTCTTCTATCTCACCACATTCAAACAAACAAACATTACATTTCATTTTAATTTTAATCAAGTCTCCCACTTAGGATTTTGAAAGGCATGAGCTGGCAGTAATACCCAGACATGTGGTAACTTTCCCTAATTTGGATGAGCATCTTTCTTTCATTTAAGAGGCATTTGACTGGTATACTTGCACATACACAAGTAAGGTCCCCCTCTTGAATGAAATGAATTCAGTTCTTCTGTCACTCTTTTAATGTTTGTGGTGGAATAGTAGAAATACCTCTCTATAAAGATAAATTCATGTCTCTTTACTGTAAACAGAGATTTAATTCAAGCGTCAACCTTGAGCTTCAAGCAAGGCACCCAAAAATAATTAATAATTAATTAGTTCCCCGAACTACATTAAGCTTTGACTTCCATTAGGGATATGTACGCATGAGGTTCACAAGGAATCTCAGCGAGCTAATAAAACACAAAAAAATAGTCAGTCAGTCTGTCTGTCTTTCTTTTATTCAATTCAATTCCTTCTCCTAATACAAAGGAGAAACATTCCCAATAATCATTAGCAGCACAAACACATTTAGACATAGAGAAGGTTCCTGTAGAGTACTACAGATATGTAGGGTGCTTAAACTCTTCCCTATGTATAACCGACCCCCCGGACTCAAGAATTTATAGTCTAGGTGAATCCCCACACTTAGCAAACTCCTAGGGTTTAGTTGAGATCTTTTTTCCCCTTTCCTACTCGTAGGACAAATATGAAAGTTCGTGTGATATCGTAGGAAGAACTGAAACAAAATTCATCCCACCACGGGCGCATTCTCCTTCCAAATTTCGCGTGAAGGGTCTAGCGTGCCGTCCTCCCAAGTGAAACGGGGAGGTAAAAAAACGACCACCACACAAGGGTTTAAGAGGAGGTTGACTATCATTCATATTTTGATTTTGCCGGATCTGTTAGAACTGTTTGTGGTGTTTTGGGATGTTTCTTTGTTGGGTTTGCAAGAAGTTCTAATGCATAAAGGGGTAAGTGGTGGTTTATGCTTTTATGCAAGTTAAGATTTTTGAAAGGATTTATCTGTCACAAGATTTAGAGTTGGAAGTTGTTATTTCTGCTTGGAAAATTTGAAGGCACTAATTATTCGGATCGAGATTTGTGTGTGTAAAGCGACTTCTTCAGGTGTTGAGCTTTATATGTGAAAGCTTACTTATGGTATTTTTTATGAGATTAGAAAAGGTCAGAAATTGGATTTGAATGGGTTGATAAGATGACATTTATTAGTCAAAGATAAATATGGTGATCTTCGGATTGATAAGAACAATGTCATGGGATGTCATGATCAAGTTTGTATTCCTAATGTTCGGATTTGAAAAGAGGACTTTGGATGAGGTGTGTCGTAGTGATTTGAGTATTCATCCTGATGCTACTAAGATGTATCAAGATTTGAGAAGGTCATTTTTAGTGGCAAGGTAATGAAGAAGGGTATGAAGGGATTTGTTTATTTGTGTTTGACTTGTCAGGAGTCGTCTGGTTTCATGTAACTGTTATCCATTCCTGAGTAGAAGTGTAATAACATTTCTATGGATTTTGTTTCTGGTTTGCCGAGGACGTCGATTAATTGTGAGGCGATTTGGGTCATTGTGGATATATTGACGAAATCTTCTCACGTTATTTCAATAAGAATGGATTAACCGATGGAAGTACTGGCGAGTGGTATGTTGATAAAATTGTTTGTTGGTTTGTTTGTTTGCATGGTGTTTCGAAAAGTATTGTTCGGATTGAGATCCGAGGTTTATTTCTAAAATTTTGAGAAGGTTCGCAAAGTACTTTGGGTACGAAGTTGCGTTTGATTTTGGCTTATCATCCTCAAACGAATGGTTAGACTGAGAGGGCGATTTGGTCACTTAAGGATCTATGAGGGCTTGTGTTGTGAAACAAGGATGTGATTGGATTAGCTTTTTGCCTTTGATTGGATAATACAAAAACTTTTGTCTGGTGTGCGAGCTGACACAGCAGATTAAGAGGTTGAGTATGTTAAGAGAGAACAATGAGTTTCTGGTGAATGCTAGAAAGAGCTGGAAGATGGTTATGAAATTGGTAAATCTGTTTGTTGTGGAAAATCATAGTGCACATAGGAAGCGTGAAATGACGCGGTTCATATGTGTGTGTATGAATTGTTAGAGTTCAATTTTGGACAATGGACGTGGTAGGAATGAAAAGACCACCAGATGTTTTGGTTACATGTTTGACTGCTATGTCTTGGCATGGTTGTTTGGATGTTGTGCGACCGGGCTATTGTCTGTGTCTTGATTATTTCTTGTGTTTTGGTGTTAGTCGATGAGTGCATTGTATGGGCATTGCATCTCGTTGTCGTTGTTGTGTTTTGGTTGTTTTGCTTTTAGCTAGAGTGGTTCGTTGTTTGTGCTGATTATGTCGTTGCTTCCGTGGCTTGATAGTTGGTTAGTCGGATGCGAGAGCGTATCCAAGTTTGTTTGCGTTTGGGATATTTCCGAGGACGGAAATGTTCTAAGTGGGGGAGAGTTGTAACTCCCGGAAATATAAGTATATGCTTAATTTGGACGTTTGTGACGTTTATTGGGATTTTACCGTTTTTGGAGTCGTTTCAGTCTGTATTAGTTCGGGATGGCGGACTAATATTTAATTGAAGGTTTTCGTATTCTTGGTACTAGAAATATCATTAAGGTAATATTCCGCGTTTTGGGGGCGTTTGAACGGTATTTGAGCGTAGGGGCATTTTGGTCATTTCTGCGAGGTAGATATTTTCTTTATATGAAAGAGATATTTTTGAGAAAGGAAAAAGGATGGAAAGGAATAGGAAAGAAAGGGAAGAGAGAAATAAGAAGAGCAAAGATGGAGAGAAAGTGAAGAAGGGGGTGTTGGAGAAGATGAAGAATCTAACCAAGGTAAGGGGGTGAATCTAATTTATCTTGAATGTATGATTCTTATAGTCTTGTTCTTGTTCATCTTCTTTATCCTTTCCATGTTTTCCATTCTTGCTTGTTTTGTAAGAAGTTGTGATGTTTTCATGATATAGCAAGATTCAAACATGTCTTGGTTGGTATTTTGTATAGAATCATATCCTTGTTGTGTTATGGTGATTGATCATGTTTGTTTTCCATTTCTATGGCTTGATTGAAGTTGGAGAAAAAGTTAGGTTTTGAGAAAGATTAATGAATCAACCATGAAAGTTGGATGTTATGTTGTTTATATGGTATGTATGTGTTGTATTGGAGTTATAATGATGTTTTGGAGTGGTTTTGGTGGGTATAAGGGGCTTGAGACAGTTCTGTTCGTGCTGGGTTTATTGTGGTTTTTCTCAGGCCCGCTGAGCGGAGTTTTCGTTGGTCCGTTTCTGGAATTTCCGCTTAGCGGCCCGCTGAGCCCGCTGAGCGGCCAACAGCATTTTCTGTTTTTCCAAAACTTTGAAACTTCGTAACTCTTGGACCGTAACTCCGATTTTGTCGCCGTTCGAAGCGTTGGAAAGCTAACACAATGAACTATACTATTATCTAATTAAATGATTCATAGGATGTAGTCTCCTATTATTTTTATTAGGATCAAGTGATGAATTGTGTAGTATGTTCAACTATCCAAACTTTGAAACCTTGTAACTTTTGATCAGTAACTCCGTTTTATATGCCGTTCGAAGCGTTAGGAAGCTAGTTGGATGTTCTATATGATATTATAGGCTTGGTTATCTTGTGATTAATTGGTTATGAGGTGTTATTGATGAAAACACATAATTATTTATATGCGCGATATGATTGGTAAATAATCATAGTGCTTGGTTGCAATTGTTGTTGATGTGTGGATTAACATGAAATCATGTTCGTATGTGTTATGTATTAATGAATATTCATTCTTGATATGTGACGATGTTTGGTTGTTTCTTGTTAACATGATGTGTGGCCTTATGGCAAGTAATTGTTGTTATGAGAATGATGTATTATCATTGTTGAATTGTTGTTATTACAACTTGTTGATGATGTATTGATGAAGTTGTGGGCCGATGGCCAATATTAATTTGATGTGTATAAGTGTGTTATACGTTCATCTATGCCGATGTGGCCAGTATGTTTTGATGGTGAATGTGTGATGTGTGCTTATTGATGCCTGTGTGGTAATTATGGTGTGATGTAATTGATAACGATGTTATTAATTGGTGATGTATCCTTTTGGATAGAATATAAACGGTGTAACGTGAGTATGTGACCGTGTTATATTGTTGATGATGTTGTTGTCATGTAATAGAGTCATATATTTGCACAGCATAACATTTCAATACGTTAATGGCGGAATGCTATTAACAGGTGGCTGAATTGGCAATTATTACCAGTGGGGGCTTAATGCTCGGTAAAAAGGTGTATTTGCCCGAGAGGCAAGAGGTCATCAGTGGGGGATAAATGCTCGATGACGGTTAGTCGTAGCTTACTGCTCGACAAAGGTGTATTTTCCTGAGGGAAATAAGTCCCAACATAATGCTCGGCAAAGGTGTATTTGTCATAATGACAAGGAGGAGTTTACTCCGGATTTGGTACCACATGCATATGCATAGTCGAGTCTCATTCATCATTGTCTGTCTTTATAATTTATGTTATCATTCATGTGTCGTATTACTTATACATTGATTGTGGATGACTTAGTGGATTACGTTGTTGTATGAATCTTGATGATACTTGTTGGCATTACTATATTTATCATGCTTCTTCATTATAAATTATATTCTCACCCTTCTGCTGATTTGATGCTTGAGTGGCATCCTGCAGATTAGCCGCCTTGGGAGTCTTTTGGATGAGGTAGTTCTCTAGTTGGTCTTGTCGGTTGCTCTGATACGTAACACCGGGTAGTCGGGAGTCTGTTGTTATTTATTTGTATATGACTCTTTTGAACATGTATACGTGTTGATGTGCTGATGTGTATTATAAACACTTTATTTTGGAAAACTCCTCTTTGAGAGTGAGAGCTATACGTATATTTATATGTTCATATCTTCCGTGTGTTATGTATCGTTTTATAGGCAGGTGTTGTGTACTTTTGGCATCGCTGATGGCCGTTTGTTTTCTAGGTGTTTGTTTGGTTACTTAGTGTAACATCCTAATTATGTTGTATGAAATTTTAATACTCTGATATTTTCTCGCCTAAATGCTTGGGTAGAATTGGGGTGTTACATTAGTGGTATCAGAGCAGGTCGGTCTGTCCGGCCATTGTTGTCTAATGTTGTTTAATTCCTCGGTACGTGATAAGTGTGTGGAGCACTGTCAGTACTTGTTGTGCCTCTAGTCGGGTGTATGCAGGAGTGGTTTGAAGCCTAGTGGGGGAGAAGATATGCTTCTCGGATATGTTTCAGTTGCAAGCTGTTAGTATGCTACTGAGGGCATCAGTACTAGTGTTGTTGGAATTTGTTGTTTTCTGAAGTGAAGGTGACTTGGACTTAAGACTTTGGTTGTTAATCAAGTTGGAGTGTCACGGAGTAGATTTTGGTTAATTCTAAAGAATGGAATTTAGAGATTTGTGATGCTCTAATGCTACTGATGGACTATGAAGTTGTGGTTTGAGTAGCCTTGTGTGAGGTGTCGTTGTTAGATCAATGATTAAGGAAAGTATTGTGGTAGACTTTGTTGTAGGAGTTATTGACGTTGTTGGAAACGTTTTGGAACTCGAGTAAGAATTAGGAGTATGAAGAGATGAGTAGGATTTCAGGAATTTTTTTTTGAGATGTTGTTAGAAGTGTTTTGGTACGTAGCTACAAGACATCGGGTTGGCTGGTTCAGATGATCTTGAGAGGTTTGTGAATTATGGAACCATAGTGCTTCTGTGCTATGAGCAAAAGTTGGAAAAGAATATTATTAATGTTGGTACTGATAGTTTATACTCTATTATGATTGTCGGCTACCTATTGACAAATTGAGGACTTGATCACCCTTAATCTCTTGTTGATAGTGGACGGGATCGTATTGGACGTGATAGGCTTATCTGGCTAGTTTGATAATATTGGAAGTGAATGAGTTGGTGCAAGGTGATAGGATATTGTTTATGTTGTCGACGACTTTGGATGTTCTTGAGAAAGAGCGATTGTGGGAATTGCGGATAGTTGCACATTCGTATAAGTGTTTCTTGAAGGTTTAAGTGATTCATCGTCGGAAAGAGGAATTCTGTCTTGGAGTTCTGTTTTGACGGATTTAGTTCCTAGAACTATTGTTGTGTCGAGGGTTCCGTATCGGATGCCAACTTCTGAGTTGAAAGAGTTGAGGAGTCAACTTAAGGATTTTCTTGAGAAGAGGTTTGTTCGTTCGAGTGTGTCTCCATAGGGTGCACGTGTTTTGTTGGTTAAGAAGGAAGGTTCTATCAGGCTTTGTGTCAATTTTAGACAATGGAGAAAAGTGACAATTAAGGAAAAGTATCCACTTTCAAGGATTGATATTTTGACAAATCAAGTTGGTTTGAGCTTGTTTGTTTTGCAAGTTTGATTTGAGGTATGGGTATCATCAGTGTGAAGATGATCATGCTAAGTATTTGAGAATTGTTTTGTCCGTGTTGGGAAGAAGAAGTTGTTTGCTAAGTTTCCTTATGTGAGTTTTTGGTTGAGTGGAGTGAATGTTCAAGGGTTTAAGAGGAGGTTGACTATCATTCCTATTTTGATTTTGCCGGATCTGTTAGAACTGTTTGTGGTGTTTTGGGATGTTTCTTTGTTGGGTTTGCAAGAAGTTCTAATGCATAAAGGGGTAAGTGGTGGTTTATGCATTTATGCAAGTTAAGATTTTTGAAAGGATTTATCAGTCACAAGATTTAGAGTTGGAAGTTATTATTTCTGTTTGGGAAATTTGAAGGCACTATTTATTCGGATCGAGATTTGTGTGTGTAAGTAACTACAAGAGTTTGAAGTATTTGTTTGATCAGAACGAGTTGAATATGAGAAACCATTGCATACGTCTATGTCGATGATTCGAGTATTGTGATATTTGAAATAGTTGTGGGATTTGAGTTGGGTTTGTAAAGCGACTTCTTCAGGTGTTGAGCTTTATATGCGAAAGCTTACTTATGGTATTCTTGATGAGATTAGAAAAGGTCAGAAATCGGATTTAAATGGGTTGATAAGATGACATTTATTAGTCAAAGATAAATATGGTGATCTTCGGATTGATAAGAACAATGTCATGGGATGTCATGATCAAGTTTGTATTCCTAATGTTCGGATTTGAAAAGAGGACTTTGGATGAGGTGTGTCGTAGTGATTTGAGTATTCATCCTGATGCTACTAAGATGTATCAAGATTTGAGAAGGTCATTTTTAGTGGCAAGGTAGTGAAGAAGGATATAAAGGGATTTGTTTATTTGTGTTTGACTTGTCAGGAGTCGTCTAGTTTCATGTAACTGTTATCCATTCCTGAGTAGAAGTGGAATAGCATTTCTATGGATTTTGTTTCTGGTTTGCCGAGGACGTCGAGTAATTGTGAGGCGATTTGGGTCATTGTGGATATATTGACGAAATCTGCTCACGTTATTTCAATAAGAATGGATTAACCGATGGAAGTACTGGCGAGTGGTATGTTGATAAAATTGTTTGTTGGTTTGTTTGTTTGCATGGTGTTTCGAAAAGTATTGTTCGGATTGAGATCCGAGGTTTATTTCTGAAATTTTGAGAAGGTTCGCAAAGTACTTTGGGTACGAAGTTGCGTTTGAGTTTGGCGTATCATCCTCAAACGGATGGTCAGACTGAGAGGGCGATTTGGTCACTTAAGGATCTATGAGGGCTTGTGTTGTGAAACAAGGATGTGATTGGATTAGCTTTTTGCCTTTGATTGCATAATACAAAGACTTTTGTCTGGTGTGCGAGCTAGAAAGAGCTGGAAGATGGTTATGAAATTGGTAAATCTGTTTGTTGTGGGAAATCATAGTGCACATCGGAAGCGTGAAATGACGCGGTTCGTATGTGTGTGTATGAATTGTTAGAGTTCAATTTTGGACAATGGACGTGGTAGGAATGAAAAGACCACCAGATGTTTTGGTTACATGTTTGACTGCTATGTCTTGGCATGGTTGTTTGGATGTTGTGCGACCGGGCTATTGTCTGTGTCTTGATTATTTCTTGTGTTTTGGTGTTAGTCGATGAGTGCATTGTATGGGCATTGCATCTCGTTGTCGTTGTTGTGTTTTGGTTGTTTTGCTTTTAGCTAGAGTGGTTCGTTGTTTGTGCTGATTATGTCGTTGCTTCCGTGGCTTGATAGTTGGTTAGTCGGATGCGAGAGCGTATCCAAGTTTGTTTGCATTTGGGATATTTCCGAGGACGGAAATGTTCTAAGTGGGGGAGAGTTGTAACTCCCGGAAATATAAGTATATGCTTAATTTGGACGTTTGTGACGTTTATTGGGATTTTACCGTTTTTGGAGTCGTTTCAGTCTGTATTAGTTCGGGATGGCGGACTAATATTTAATTGAAGGTTTTCGTATTCTTGGTACTAGAAATATCATTAAGGTAATATTCCGCGTTTTGGGGGCGTTTGAACGGTATTTGAGCGTAGGGGCATTTTGGTCATTTCCGCGGGGTAGATATTTTCTTTATATGAAAGAGATATTTTTGAGAAAGGAAAAAGGATGGAAAGGAAAAGGAAAGAAAGGGAAGAGAGAAATAAGAAGAGCAAAGATGGAGAGAAAGTGAAGAAGGGGGTGTTGGAGAAGATGAAGAATCTAACCAAGGTAAGGGGGTGAATCTAATTTATCTTGAATGTATGATTCTTATAGTCTTGTTCTTGTTCATCTTCTTTATCCTTTCCATGTTTTCCATTCTTGCTTGTTTTGTAAGAAGTTGTGATGTTTTCATGATATAGCAAGATTCAAACATGTCTTGGTTGGTATTTTGTATAGAATCATATCCTTGTTGTGTTATGGTGATTGATCATGTTTGTTTTCCATTTCTATGGCTTGATTGAAGTTGGAGAAAAAGTTAGGTTTTGAGAAAGATTAATGAATCAACCATGAAAGTTGGATGTTATGTTGTTTATATGGTATGTATGTGTTGTATTGGAGTTATAATGATGTTTTGGAGTGGTTTTGGTGGGTATAAGAAGCTTGAGACAGTTCTATTCGTGCTGGGTTTTTTCTGGTTTTTCTCAGGTCCGCTAAGCGGTCTTAGGCCCGCTGAGCGGAGTTTTCGTTGGTCCGTTTCTGGAATTTCCGCTTAGCGGCCCGCTGAGCGGCAACCAGCATTTTTTGTTTTTCCAAAACAATGAAACTTCGTAACTCTTGGACCGTAACTCCGATTTTGTCGCCGTTCGAAGCGTTGGAAAGCTAACACAATGAACTATACTATTATCTAATTAAATGATTCATAGGATGTAGTCTCCTATTATTTTTATTAGGATCAAGTGATGAATTGTGTAGTATGTTCAACTATCCAAACTTTGAAACCTTGTAACTTTTGATCCGTAACTCCGTTTTATATGCCGTTCGAAGCGTTAGGAAGCTAGTTGGATGTTCTATATAATATTATAGGCCTGGTTATCTTGTGATTAATTGGTTATGAGGTGTTGTTGATGAAAACACATAATTATTTATATGCGCGATATGATTGGTAAATAATCATAGTGCTTGGTTGCAATTGTTGTTGATGTGTGGATTAACATGAAATCATGTTCGTATGTGTTATGTATTAATGAATATTCATTCTTGATATGTGACGATGTTTGGTTGTTTCTTGTTAACATGATGTGTGGCCTTATGGCAAGTAATTGTTGTTATGAGAATGATGTATTATCATTGTTGAATTGTTGTTATTACAACTTGTTGATGATGTATTGATGAAGTTGTGGGCCGATGGCCAATATTAATTTGATGTGTGTGTTATACGTTCATCTATGCCGATGTGGCCAGTATGTTTTGATGGTGAATGTGTGTTGTGTGCTTATTGATGCCTGTGTGGTAATTATGGTGTGATGTAATTGATAAAGATGTTATTAATTGGTGATGTATCCTTTTGGATAGTGTAGCGGGGAAAATCTGATATCGAAGCCATAGGATTGACTCGAATCGATATTTCGTTTGAAATCGCCACCGCGCTTTATTTTTTCAAAGGAAAAGGGAAAAGAACGAAAAACCAAAAGTTTTGTTTTTAAAACAAGAAAGAGATCTCAGGTTCGGGTGTTGATTATACAAGGGGAAGGTTTAAAGCACCCCTCATATCTGTGGTACTCCACAGGAACCTTTTTGAAAATCTGTGTCGTGTGGGCTAAAAAAAACGGTTTGTTTTATTTTTAAAATAAGCTCGGCAAAGCGTTAAGCTTTGTGCCTACATACCTCCTCGGTGCAATGGAGAAGTCAGAGCTAATGTAGTTCCGCTTAAAGGGAAAAACGTTTTTAAAATGAATAAACACTTTATCGTCGTTGGAGAGAAATACTCAGCCATTGATCTTGAGCATGAGAACAAACGAGTTCTTTGCATCGCAAATGAAAGAAGGGCTCCAACTCGGATAAAATCAACGAGTATGCCACTAGCTCTCTCACGCGGAAAAGATCTCATTATATCAATCAATTTCAAAATCGTGGGGTATAACCACTCGTTTCGACAATTAACAGTGTCTAAACTTTTGAAGAAAAGGCCACTAAGGGCAAAAGATATTTTAAAAGAAAGGTTTTGAAAAGGTTTGCAAACATAAGAATATTTTGTAAAAAGGGAGAAGATTTGAAAATTTAAGAATGGGAGGAGATGAAGAGGCTATCCTATTGCGTAAAATAAAAGCTAAGGAAAAGAACGGTCTAACCGAAGAAGAAGCCAACACTTGACATTATGAGTCAAGGTAGATTTCCCATCCTTTGGACATATCAATATCAAACCAACACATTATCACTTGGGGGATCCAGATGAACTTATTATCTAAGCACCACTTTGCATTAAGCACATTAAAATTCTGACGAAAATCGGGCAGAGTAACAGCTGTTTTCGGGTAAAATCCTTATATCAATGCCTTGGAATTAACCATCAAGGGCTTTCAAGGAAATACCTGCACACATAAACAGATAACAATCCAATGCCAGACAGACAGAATAACAGCAGAGTAATAACAGAATAAGGGTCCAGAGGCACCATGTCCATAAGTCCGAATCTCCAAAATGCTAGGGATAGTAACCAATAGTCCAAAAGAGAGCCTTAAGTGTTTTTTATATTTTTGTTATTTATTAGTGTTTTAGCATAAAAGTAAAGTATGGTCCAAGTGGACAAAAGAAAAATAGCGGAAGCATAAACATATGTCCAAATGGACAAAGAGAAAATAGCGGAATATAAACGTCCAAATGGACAAAGGAAAAATAGCGGAATGTAAATATGATGAAATGATAAAATAAAGCGATAAAGCGAGAAATATAAAGAGCGGTATAATAAAGTGCGAAAATTAAAGTCAGTTGTTAGATGTTAAAGATAACCATCTTGAAACTTGTCAAGTATGTTATCAAAGTTAGTAGTGAAGATCGATGGTGAGTGAAGGATGTTCTCGGATTTAAATTCAATAGAAATTTATCAGAAGCTTGATAAAATCATAGCGACTACACGATAAACTTCCATAAGTCTTAAATCAACCACATACAATTCTCTTCCATATTTGATCTTTTTGATTCGGGAGACGAAATATTGCGCTATGTTAAGCAGATCGCCAAGTGATTTATGTAGAAATCACCCTACAACGAGGCCGGTCAAAACTTTATGTGCTAATGCATGCGAGAGGAATGATATGTAGATCATTCTCCGAAAGCAATACCGCACGAAAAGAAAATGGTGAGTGATCTAGTCTTTACTAAGAATCCATAAGAATTCTCAAAGTATTAAGACTTTCATCGATCAAAATAAAGAGAAACAAAAAATGGAACCACATTAAAAGCTCCTTTCATCCATAATTTCAATCACATAATTTTGCGGATTTGGATTCTCATCCTATCGACGCCCTAAGTCCATTGAAATTAGAGAGAAATTAGGCCTCTAGTTTGTGATTCAAAGAAAATATCAAAAGAATGGAGTAGAAGAAGAGTTAGAACCAAAAACAAGTCAAAAATAGCAAAAACAAGCATTCTGCCTCACTGGAAATCGATTTACCTCTGTAGGAAATCGATTTCCTGCCTGCAGAATTCAGATCTGGCGCAAAAAACAGAGTGGAAATCGATTTCCCTCTGTAGGAAATCCATTTCCTGCGCACAGTTTTCAAAAAAACAGCATTATGAACTTTGAAACTTGATTTAGGCAAACATACAAACACCTTATGATCACATATCCATTGGAGCACGAATTTTCCATCAAATCACCATCAAATAGGACCAATATAGCATCAAAGATGCATTGAACACAAGCAACAAAGAATCACATTATGGTAGATGGAAAAGGATAATGAAAATTACCAATTCTTGAACAAAACTTAGATCCACTTCAACAATCACCAACACAAATCTTGATCTCTCAACAATTGAAGAAAAAAGAATGAAATGGATGGTGGTTTAGCTCAAAGTTTGTGAGGTTCAAGGTGTGACTCACAAACTTTATGAAAGAATAAAGAGCTTTGGTGAATTTGGTAGGGATGAGGAGAGAAATTGCAAGGGGTTTTTTGGCTCTCAAAGCTTGAGAAATGAGAGAGTAGAGGTCTCTATTTATAGAATTGGAGCAAGAGTAGTGGCAAATTGGTCTTTTTGTGTTTGGTAATTAATTTGTGGTTAATTGGTAATTAAAGTGGGATTTAAATGGTAAAATGATGTTTAAGTGGGTTTAATGAAGGAGTTAATTTTGATGAGGTGGAAAATTGATAAAATGATCAAATAAAAAGGTGCCAAAATGATGTCAAGCTTCCCTCCTTATATTTTTTTTGAATTTTGCGCACAGGAAATCGATTTCCCACAGGGGTAAATCGATTTCCACCTTCAAATTTTCAAAAATTATTTTCTTGCACTGTTTTGACTTTTGCCCGATCTTTTACCTGTAAAATATAAACAAAAGAGACAAAACACATATTTTTTGATTTTTGGTTAGCACTAAACAAATAAAAATCTAAAAGTGCTTGATGATTCCCCTCAGAGATAATCACAGTATCAAAGACAAAGCCTCACAATGGTGCTTTTGATTGATGATTGAATGCAATTGATGTATGATCTTAGGGTCAAAAATTGGGGTATGACAGATGCCCCTATTTAAGTTTCTTTGATCCGGAAATACGATGATTGAAAATCTTCGTTTTGAGGAGATTGAAGAGACTTAAATATATAAAACACTTAATTTTTGAACCTAAGATGCAATGCAATATTTAATGAATGTATATGATGATGAAACAACATTGGGGAGAAAAAGAACTCCACTGGGGAAAGCACATGTCTTGTGGGAAGAACTCCAATGGGGAAACAAGACTTTGTTGGAGAAACGAAACTTTGTTGGGAAAAGAAACTTCACTGGGGAAAACATTTCGCACCAGAGAGATTAAAGCATCACCTTTTACTAGGGTGAGAAAAGGGGGCATCCTCTTTCACTGGGGATGGGAAAATATGCATCCTCTTTCACTGGGGATGAGAAAATATGCATCCTCTTTCACTGGGGATGAGAACATATGCATCCTCTTTCACTGGGGAATCATAAGATATGCATTCTCTTTCACTGGGGATGAGAAAGTATATCACCTTTCACTAGAGAATCAGAATACCCATCTTTCATTAACAGAGAACACACCATCGTTCCACTGATGATAAAAATGCATCGACGTACCATTGACGATGAAGATAGAATAACATACACCAACGTTCCACTGAAGGTGAACTACCAACGTTCCACTGGAGGTAGAAAAGAGAAATACATTGATGTACCACTGACGATGACACAATATAACAAGATACACCATCGTTCCACTGAAGGTGAGGTACCAACGTTCCACTGGAGGTAGAAAAGAGATATATCGCCGTGCCATTGACGATAACACATACCAACTTTCCACTGAAGGTGAGCTACCAACGTTCCACTGGAGGTAGAAAAGAGAAATACATCGACGTACCACTGACGAAGATAACAAGATACACCATCGTTCCACTGAAGGTGAGCTACCAATGTTCCACTGGAGGTAGACAAGAGAAATACATCGACGTACCACTGACGATGAAACAAGATAACAAGATACACCATCGTTCCACTGAAGGTGAGCTACCAACGTTCCATTGGAGGTAGAAAAGAGATATATCGCCGTGCCATTGACGATAACACATACCAACGTTCCACTGAAGGTATGAAGAGATGCCCCTTTGTACCAATGACGGTGAAGAGTAATCAATAATATTTTTTCAATGATTTGAGGATGCAAACACGAATGCATAATCTCAACATTCATCATCCAGCGACCAAAGTTCAATCCATGACCAGATGGAAAGAAGCTGCCAAAAAGACTGGACCAAGTGAGGGAGAAACTCATTGGTCTTCTGTTCGTAGAAATCTGAACTGAAACATATTATCCACCTAGAAACAAATTCAGTGGGGATTTTCAAGGAAAGTGAGCTTTTTCTGCTTAAGATACTCTAAATGAAAGAGAAATCTATTTGACAGTAAACTTCATGATAGCAAATGTGAATGCATGACTTTTTTTGGATGCATGTTAATGATGCATATGCTGCCAAAACTTAGCACAAGAAATGAACTCAAGAGATGGAGTACGAAGATAACATAATCAAGCGTGTCTCAAGTTGAACACCAGAGCAAAAACTGCTATAATAATCTTTTGATGGCATCAGAATAAATGCTACCCAACACTGAGGGATCATTGGAGTTGAGTAAACAAAAATAACTGAGTTCTACATCATATTCGAACCAGGCCAAAGGTGCATTGAATGGAACACATTCTTCTTCTTTTGTATATGAATACATCAACATATCCATTCCTTGTAATGCACTCATGAATCAAAGTAGAACTTCCTTTTATATATTTCAAAAAAGGATTTTGTTGAGATCAATTTTCTTTTTGTTTCAAAAATTACTATAAAAAATAAATGACATTTTGAGAGATGTGAAAGAAATAAGATTGCCAATAAAAGGTAAAGGCTTAAACTTTTTTAATAGAATGGTAGCCTGCAAAAGGCAAGACCCCATGGATTATTACAAAGTTTAGAAAGTGATAATTTTGTGGAAAAGGTACATTGAAATGTAATGACCCCGTCCTTTCTCTCAACTTGGAATTCCTGAGCAAAGGCTTCCGTTGAAATGTGTTGAACTTCTCATGATAAACAGATGACTGCTGATGATCAAGTCTTGTCTGATGTAGTTACTTGCCATGAATCCCTAACTTTTGCCTGGACCGCCCTTTCGGGTTTTCAGTCCACCGGGTATTTTATTCTGTTTATGTCTCTAATTTTTGCCTGGACCGCCCTTTCGGGTTTTCAATCCACCGAGACGCTCTTTTTTGCCTAAGCCTCCCTTTCGGGTTTTCAACTTAGCGAGCTGTTCTTTTATTATTTTAGGCGAAGTATTTCTTGACTACATCAGCATTCACGGGACGTGGGAGCTCTTCTCCGTCCATAGTTGCAAGAATTAATGCACCGCCAGAGAAGGCTTTCTTAACAACATATGGTCCTTCAAAATTAGGAGTCCACTTGCCCCTTGAATCGGAGGTGAAAGACAAGATCCTTTTGAGCACGAGGTCGCCTTCTCTGAATACACGAGGTCGAACCTTCTTATCAAATGCTTTCTTCATTCTTTTCTGGTACAACTGACCATGGCATAAAGCCGTCATTCTCTTTTCTTCTATCAAATTTAATTGATCAAACCTGCTCTGACACCACTCAATCTCAGATAACTTGGTTTCCATTAAAACTCTCAGTGATGGAATCTCAACCTCAATGGGGAGCACTGCTTCCATACCGTAAACCAAAGAAAAGGGAGTTGCCCCGGTTGAAGTACGAACAGATGTACGGTACCCATGCAAAGCAAATGGGAGCATCTCATGCCAGTCCTTGTACGTAACAACCATCTTTTGCACAATCTTCTTAATATTCTTATTTGCTGCTTCAACAGCTCCATTCATCTTTGGCCTATAAGGCGAAGAGTTGTGGTGTTCAATTTTGAAACTTTCACACAATTCTCTCATCATGTTGTTGTTCAGATTCGAGCTATTATCAGTAATGATCTTGCTCGGTACACCATATCTGCAGATGATATTATTCTTGATAAATCTGACCACAACTTGCTTTGTTACATTAGCATATGAAGCAGCTTCTACCCACTCGGTAAAGTAATCGATTGCTACCAGGATGAATCGATGTCCGTTCGAAGCCTTGGGTTCAATCATGCCAATCATATCGATACCCCACATGGAGAAAGGCCATGGAGAGGAGATGACATTGAGAAGTGTCGGGGGCACATGAATCTTGTCAGCATACACCTGACACTTGTGACACTTCTTTACAAACTTGTAGCAATCAGATTCCATTGTCAGCCAATAGTAACCTACTCTAAGCATCTTTTTAGCCATCGAATGTCCATTGGCATGAGTACCAAAAGAACCTTCATGGATTTCATGCATCAACATGTCTGCTTCGTGTCTATCCACGCATCTGAGCAAAACCATGTCATAATTCCTTTTATACAAAACATCAGCATTGATGAAGAAACTGCCAGCCAATCTCCTCAAAGTTTTCTTATCCGTATTTGATGCCTCAAGTGGGTACTCTTGAGTCTGAAGGAAGTGTTTAATATCGAAATACCAAGGCTTTTCATCTGTTGATTCCTCAACGGCAAATACATGAGCAGGTCTATCAAGACGCCTGATTGTAATCTGAGGTTCCTCATTATGGAAGTTCACTTTGTACATGGAGGACAAGGTGGCTAATGCATCAGCCATCTGAATCTCATCTCGAGGGATGTGGTGGAATTCAACTTTGTTAAAGAACGTCAACAGCCTTCTGGCGTAATCTTTGTAAGGGATCAAGCCAGGATGACGAGTTTCCCATTCTCCTTTAATCTGATTAATCACAAGCCCAGAATCTCCATAAACATCAAGAATCTTAATTCTCAGATTAATGGCCTCTTCAAGTCCCATGATGCAAGCTTCATACTCAGCAATATTATTTGTACAATCAAAACATATCCTTGCAGTGAAAGGTACATGTGACCCATGCGGAGTGACAATAATGGCGCCAATTCCATGGCCATGAATGTTAGAAGCTCCATCAAAAATTAAACGCCATTTGGATTCAGGATCTGGTCCTTCTTCTGGCAATGGTTCATCCCAATCTTGAGATCTCAAATACATTATATCTTCATCTGGGAAGTCCATTATGATAGATTGATGATCATCAATTGGTTGGTGAGCGAGGTACTCTGCCAACACACTTCCTTTCACAGCTTTCTGAGCTCGATATTCAATATCATATTCTGATAACAACATTTGCCATCGTGCAATCCTTCCAGTTAATGCAGGTTTCTCAAATACATACTTAATTGGATCCATTTTGGAAATCAATAGGGTGGTGTGGTTCAACATATACTGTCTTAGTCGGCGAGCAGCCCACACCAAAGCACAACAAGTTTTCTCAAGCAGCGAGTATCTTGTTTCGCACTCGGTAAACTTTTTGCTAAGGTAGTATATTGCATAATCTTTTCGACCAGACTCGTCATGCTGACCCAACACACATCCCATTGAATTTTCAAGCACTGTGAGGTACATAATCAAAGGCCTTCCCTCAGCCGGAGGGAGCAGAATGGGAGGTTCAAGCAGATATTTTTTGATGTTGTCAAAATCTTTCTGACAATCTTCATTCCACACACATCCCTGATTTTTCTTTAACAATTTGAAGATCGGCTCACAGGTTGCAGTTATATTGGAAATGAACCTTGAGATATAATTCAAACGTCCGAGGAAACCTCTTACTTGTTTCTCAGTCTTTGGTGCTGGCATTTCCTGAATTGCTTTTACTTTATCAGGATCTAGTTTGATTCCTTTCTGAGTGACAACAAAACCCAATAATTTTCCGGAACGGACACCAAAAGTGCATTTGCTTGGATTCAGGCGGAGACGATACTTCCTCAAATGCTGAAACAACTTTAAAAGATCCTCCATGTGCCCCTCCTCTGACTGGGACTTGGAAATCATGTCATCCACATAAACCTCAATCTCTTTGTGCATCATACCATGGAAAAGAGTGGTCATGGCCCTCTGATACGTCGCGCCAGCATTCTTCAACCCAAAAGGCATCACTTTGTAACAGAATGTTCCCCATGGCGTAATAAAGGTTGTCTTTTCCATGTCTTCCGGTGCCATCTTAATCTGGTTGTATCCTGAGAAACCATCCATGAAGGAGAAAACCTCAAACTTTGCCGTGCTATCTACCAACACGTCAATGTGAGGTAGAGGAAAATCATCTTTCGGAATGGCTTTATTCAAATCTCTATAATCAACACACATACGAACTTTTCCGTCTTTCTTCGGAACAGGCACTATATTGGCAATCCATTGAGGATATACAGAAGTGACAAGGAAACCTGCGTCTATCTACTTCAAGACCTCATTCTTAATCTTTTCCGCCATATCAGGATGACTTCTTCTTAGCTTTTGCTTGACAGGAGGGCATTCAGGTTTCAACGGCAAACGATGCTCCACAATATCTGTGTCCAACCCAGGAATATCTTGGTAGGACCACGCAAAAATGTCAATATACTCTTTAAGAAGCTCTACCATCCTCTTCTTAACATCTTGACCAAGCAGTTCCCCAATCTTGACTTCTTTCTTACTTTCTTCAGAACCCAAGTTGATGACTTCTAACGACTCTTTATATGGCTGAATGGTGTCTTCCTCGTGCTCAAGCAGTCGGGAAATCTCATCAGGAATACATTCATCACTCTCTTCTTCCGCCTCATACACAGGACACTCGAAGTTAGGAGAGGGTGCAGGGTCATTACTTTCAACGGTTTTATTGATTAATCTGCACAAGTGATTATTATTTCAGGAAAAAAGGGAAGATATATGCAAACATGTAATCGTGCAGATTATGGCAAATGAAAACAATTTTTAAGGTTTTTTGTGTTACCACTTTCCAGAAAAAAGCAAAAAGATAAAAAGCATGTATTTGTAGAAACAAAATGACTTTTATTGATGATTTTAATGTTTAAAACAAACAGAAAAAAGCCCCAACAACTTCACTTTCATCTTGGGCAGAATGAAAGGATTTCTGAAAAACATAAAAGCAAATTACTTTGAAGCATGAGTACACTCAGGAATGTCAATGGTGATCCAGTTCTTAATCATCTTTCCACGGGTCACAAAGTTTGGCACTTCTGGCTCTGGTTCGTCTTCAATAATAGCGTTCACTTCTGGAAGAGTCGGATGTAGAAACCCAGCACTATGGAACATCTCCTGATAAGGACGAAAAGCAGATCCAGGCTTCATCACAGACTTGTCTGAGGCAGAAAATCCCAGACCAGCTCTATTCTTGTTCTCTTGCAGACTCACCACTTGTCCCCACACTCCTGAATGTCCATTCTGAACCACCAGTTGAGCATCTTTGAAGGAGGCAATGGAAGCTTCATCCTTTTTGAATTCATCATTAACAGACAGGGCTTGGAATGCAGTTCCAATGACTACTTCATCAGCCTCTATGGTACGGAACGAAGAGAGATGACTAATCAGCAAAGCTTGTTCTCCATTCACAACGACCATCTTTCCATCTTTCACAAATTTCAACTTTTGGTGGAGAGTTGAAGTAACTGCCCCAGCCTCATGGATCCATGGGCGTCCCAATAAGCAACTGTATGCAGGGAAAATGTCCATCACTTGAAAAGTAATCTTGAAGACAAATGGTCCAATATCAATAGGCAAATCAACCTCTCCAACCACTGATTTCTTCGATCCATCAAAAGCCTTGACAATCTCATTGGTGTGCCACCATAAGACAGCTTGGCAAAAGTGGATTTTGGCATGACATTCAGAGATGAACCAGTATTGATCAACACATTGGACATTGAGTCCTCTTTGCAACTGACAGAGATGTGCAAAGCCAAATTATGATTTCTCCCTTTCTCAGGCAAATCTTCATCACTGAAGCTCAAATTGTTACATGCAGTGATATTACTCACAACCCCATTAAACTGATCCAGCGTCACATCATGATCCACAAAGGCTTGATCAAGTATTTTCATCAACGAATCTCTATGAGCAGGAGAACTCGTCAGCAGCTCCATTATAGAGATCTTGTACGGAGTGCGATGCAACTGATCCACAATCTTATAATCACTCATCTTGATAAGCTTCAAAATCTCATCCATCTCCTTTCCTGAAGATGATCCAGCATTCACTTTTGTCACATCATTATTGTTCACAGGCACTTGAGTAGGATTCCTCTGGACATCCACAACTGTTTGAGGTTGAGTAAAAACTCGTCCACTTCTAGTCACTCTGCTAACATCTGCTATATTCTCAACAGAAGACAGAGGCTTAATCTCAACTTCTTTTCCAGCTTCCAACATGGTGGCATTGTATCTGTAGGGTACAACTTTATCAGAACTATAAGGTACATATCCAGGCAAACATATCACAAGAGGTTCTACAGCAGCCTTGCCATAATAACCAATCTCTACACATTCCGGGATTTCAAAGCATGGTTCAATCACATTGACATCATGTTTGCCTCTATCCCTCAGAATCTCAATGAGCCTTTGATCTATCATCTCTTGTAAATCTCTTCTCACAATATAACAGCCTCGAGGATTAACTGAACAAATCCTACAAGCAGCATGATTATGCTCGTAATGACTGTATTCACACAGAGTGGCATGCATCTCCACCAATGATCCTCTGATGTGTTCCACACGATAAATCTTATACTTCCCAGGGCATCCATACATCATATTCACAGCAGACGCTTCATGAGTCGGCAATGGATTTTTCTGCACATTAGGGCCAATATCACAGAAAGAAAGCATTCCAGAAAGAACCAATCTCTGAACTTCATTCTTCAAAGGCCAGCAATTCTCTAAGTCATGCCTAGGAACATTCTGATGAAAAGCACAAGTGGCATCAGCTTTGTACCACCAAAGGAGTTTCTCTGGAACAGGAGGTGGTGACCTTGGTTGAACCAACTTCGTATGAATTAGACCAGGATACAGTTCAGTGTACGTCATGGGAATAGGATCAACATTAACTCGAGGATACGGATTCTGCCTTGCTGGTTGTTGATTAACAGGAGCTACAGGCACTGAATTCACAACAGGAGTTACTGACGCCACTTGTTGAGATTGATTTCTGAGTCGACTATTCCTCCCATGAGAAACAGCATTAGCATTTGATTCCTTCTTCTTCTGGAATGAAGAACCATACTTCTTCGCACCACCGGACGAATTGTCATTCCGAACCAGACGACCTTCTCGCACAGCTTCTTCCAATCGGACACCCATACCCACCATTTCGGTGAAGTCTACAGGAGCACTTGCAATCATTTTCTCATAGTAAAACGGACCAAGAGTCTTCAGGAAAATCTTAGTCATCTCTTTTTCTTCCATCGGAGGAATCACTTGGGCGGCAACCTCACGCCATCTCTGAGCATATTCCTTGAAGGATTCTTTCTCTTTCTGCATCATAGCTCGCAATTGATCCCTATCAGGAGCCACGTCCACATTATATTTGTATTGCTTCACAAACGCTTCAGCTAAGTCGTTGAAAGTACGAATATGAGTGCTATCAAGGCCCATATACCACTTTGAAGCAGCTCCAGTCAAACTGTCTTGGAAATAATGGATCAACAGACGTTGGTCATCAGTGTGACTGGACATCTTCCTTACATACATTACCAGATGTGCCTGAGGGCAGGAATTTCCTTTATACTTCTCAAATTCAGGTAATTTGAACCTAGCAGGTACTTTCACATTGGGAACAAGGCAAAGATCATGCACATTCCTTCCAAACAGTTCTTTCCCACGCAAGGCTTTCATTTCTTTCTGCAGTTCTTCAAACTGATCTTAGAAACCATCCATTCTGTCTTGAATTTCACTCGGAGCAGCATCATAAATGGGCTCTGGGACAAAAGGAACAGTATGTACAACAGGGGACGTGTTGACCATAACAGGAGTCAAGGGACGAGTCATCTCAGGAGCAGACAAATAACCTTCAGGCATGCCCCAGGGATATCCATTAGGCATACGTTGCTGAGTAGCACCAACAGGAACAGCAGGAATAGTTGTAGCAGCAATTTCAGAAATCACAGTGGTCTGACCCTGAGCTTGGGCATTGGGAGGAGGAACCTGATTCTGATACTGATTCTGATTCTGATTCTGAGCAGCCAGCAATGTCTCAACCAGAGCAGTGAGACGATCCATACCAAATCTCAAAGTAACAACCTCTTCACGTAGCTCACGATTCTCTTGTTCAAGACCTTCCATCTTTTTCTTGGTTTTCAAGGAACTTTAAGACATTGATTGTAAACATTAGCAAAAACAACATAAAACATAACAACATTCTTCATTACTAATAGAAAAGCTTACAAAAGGATTCAAAGATCCAAGATTACAAAACAATGGAAAATCTAAAAACTAGAAGGGAACACTTCTGATGAAGATCCAACTCCTCTCTGCAGCTTCCTACGGAGCTTCTCCAACTCATCTTCATAAAAGGCCTTCAAATGAGCATTCTCGACCATCAGCTTATCAGCAACTTCCTTCCATGCACCTGAATCTTCTTGTTGTCTCTTTCATTTTTCTCCATGCTGTTGAAGCAACTCTTCTTGATGACGGATTTGATCATCCTTTTCCATCAACCAACCATCTTGGATATCAAGCGTTTCATCTTTTTCTTTCAAATGTATCTTGAACTCTTTATTCTCCACTTCCAAAGCATGAAACTTCTTCTCCCAAGCATCTCTTTCCATTCTCATCTTAGCCACGAGCTCTAGATGCTCATCATTACTTTCAACAGGAGTAGTGAAAGACAAAGGTGGAGTAATGAGTAGAGAAGGCTCCTCGAGAAAATAAGGCATCTGGAAAGTGTGAGCTCTAGCTTGAACCCAATCAGTGTAGTCTTTGAGAGCAACACATTGTTTCGTTCCCAAATGTCTCTTCCTATCAACATGGTGCCAAGCACGCACAAACCGATTTCTCATATCCGAATTTCCATCTTGATTAAGATAGAAGATTCCTGACACAAGAATACTTGCGGGTCGCTCCTTCATGGGATAGCAAAATTGACGCCTTGCAAGAATGGGGTTGTAGGTAATTCCTCCTTGTATACCAAGAAGAGGTACATTAGGGAATTCTCCACAACGATCGATAATCTCACCAATGTCATAAACAGGATTGTACCAATGGATATTCCTATTAGTAAGAGGCATGATCTTCTGAGACCATAAGAGACCATCAGGATTACTCAAGAAATTCTTAGCTTGGGGTAAGTGCGAAATAAACCACTTGTAGAGCAAAGGAGTGCAACAATTGATAAGTCCACCTTTCTTATCATTCCTATGGTGAATGGAGTGATAAGTATCCCCAAGCAAAGTAGGCACAGGATTCCCAATCATGAAGATCCGAATAGCATTAACATCGACAAAATTATCAATGTTGGGAAAGAGTATCAATCCATAGATGAGCAAGGCCAAAAATGTCTCAAAAGCAATCATACTTCCTTTACTAACCAACATAGAAGCCTTTGCAATCAAGAACTTATAAGTCAACCCCCAAATTCCTCCTTTTTTGGTCATGTTAGCTTTCACATCTGATATCTTCAACTGAAGGAGTTCTGCTATCTCATCAACCTGAGGCTCTTTCTCCAGACCACTAAACGGTATGTCATTCGTAACCGGCAAACCAATCTAATAAGAATACTCCTCCAAAGTGGGCATAAGCTGGTAATCAGGAAAGGTGAAACAATGATAAACCGGGTCATAAAATTGCACAAGAGTCTCAAGAATCCCTTTTTCCACTTTGGTCTTCAAGATAGAGATCAATTTCCCATAACGGTTTTTGAAGTTGTCAAGATTAGGAACCAAAGTTGCTAGCTCTTTCAATTCCTTTGCACTTGAATTCCTGAAAGTGTATTTCTTGATGCTTCTCTTTTGATCCATGGTACCTGTTATATTTACAAAGAAAGTCTCTAAGTTCCTTGAAAACCATTTGTGAATGTCATTTTTATGAATGCATGAATGCATGGTTTATGCATCAACCATAATCAAGAGCACACAAAATCACAGCAAATCACACAAAATCACACAGTCCAGGTTCTTAGGTTCGACATCACGAGCATGGAGCCATGGGTCTACCCATCCCACAAGGTGTGTTCTAGGGAGTTTTGTACCTGCCAATCGGGTTCTACAAAGGTTCCCAGAGTTTTCAATCTTCTATCGGATATTACCGGCACACACAATTGCTCAAATTGGTACTTGATCCTGTTTCTGCACTACATCCTAAAAAGGCTTATATTGGTTAAAAGGGTTCTAGGCCATTCAGCTTCTACGAACACTCACTATTGAAAGTAATAGCGTTATCACGATGGTTCGTAACAACCTCTACTACCTTCCATGAGGCCTCCACTGATTGGGGTTCCACCATATGACGCTCATGGTAAGGATTGCTCCTGACATGCGACTTTTGGTCTTACCACCTCCTATCTCAAGTTACTCACAAAAGTCCGGGTTAGAACTTTATCTCATCACAGAGGAACCATCGAGCACCAAAAAGAAAAAAAAAGAAGATAAACAAACAAAGCACACAACAATATATACAGATAAAAACACACAGATAAACAAAAATAGGCTTAACACACTTAAAACTGGGTCCCCAGTGAAGTCTCCATTTTTCTGTAGCGGGGAAAATCTGATATCGAAGCCATAGGATTGACTCGAATCGATATTTCGTTTGAAATCGCCACCGCGCTTTATTTTTTCAAAGGAAAAGGGAAAAGAACGAAAAACCCAAAGTTTTGTTTTTAAAACAAGAAAGAGATCTCAGGTTCGGGTGTTGATTATACAAGGGGAAGGTTTAAAGCACCCCTCATATCTGTGGTACTCCACAGGAACCTTTTTGAAAATATGTGTCGTGTGTGCTAAAAAAAACGGTTTGTTTTATTTTTAAAATAAGCTCGGCAAAGCGTTAAGCTTTGTGCCTACATACCTCCTCGGTGCAATGGAGAAGTCAGAGCTAATGTAGTTCCGCTTAAAGGGAAAAATGTTTTTAAAATGAATAAACACTTTATCATCGTTGGAGAGAAATACTCAGCCATTGATCTTGAGCATGAGAACAAACGAGTTCTTTGCATCGCAAATGAAAGAAGGGCTCCAACTCGGATAAAATCAACGAGTATGCCACTAGCTCTCTCATGCGGAAAAGATCTCATTATATCAATCAATTTCAAAATCGTGGGGTATAACCACTCGTTTCGACAATTAACAGTGTCTAAACTTTTGAAGAAAAGGCCACTAAGGGCAAAAGATATTTTAAAAGAAAGGTTTTGAAAAGGTTTGCAAACATAAGAATATTTTGTAAAAAGGGAGAAGATTTGAAAATTTAAGAATGGGAGGAGATGAAGAGGCTATCCTATTGCGTAAAATAAAAGCTAAGGAAAAGAACGGTCTAACCGAAGAAGAAGCCAACACTTGACATTATGAGTCAAGGTAGATTTCCCATCCTTTGGACTTATCAATATCAAACAAACACATTATCACTTGGGGGATCTAGATGAACTTATTATCTAAGCACCACTTTGCATTAAGCACATTAAAATTCTGACGAAAATCGGGCAGAGTAACAGCTGTTTTCGGGTAAAATCCTTATATCAATGCCTTGGAATTAACCATCAAAGAGAAAATGGACAAAGAGAAAATAGCGGAATATAAACGTCCAAATGGACAAAGGAAAAATAGCGGAATGTAAATATGATGAAATGATAAAATAAAGCGATAAAGCGAGAAATATAAGGAGCGGTATAATAAAGTGCGAAAATTAAAGTCAGTTGTTAGATGTTAAAGATAACCATCTTGAAACTTGTCAAGTATGTTATCAAAGTTAGTAGTGAAGATCGATGGTGAGTGAAGGATGTTCTCGGATTTAAATTCAATAGAAATTTATCAGAAGCTTGATAAAATCATAGCGACTACACGATAAACTTCCATAAGTCTTAAATCAACCACATACAATTCTCTTCCATATTTGATCTTTTTGATTCGGGAGACGAAATATTGCGCTATGTTAAGCAGATCGCCAAGTGATTTATGTAGAAATCACCCTACAACGAGGCCGGTCAAAACTTTATGTGCTAATGCATGCGAGAGGAATGATATGTAGATCATTCTCCGAAAGCAATACCGCACGAAAAGAAAATGGTGAGTGATCTAGTCTTTACTAAGAATCCATAAGAATTCTCAAAGTATTAAGACTTTCATCGATCAAAATAAAGAGAAACAAAAAATGGAACCACATTAAAAGCTCCTTTCATCCATAATTTCAATCACATAATTTTGCGGATTTGGATTCTCATCCTATCGACGCCCTAAGTCCATTGAAATTAGAGAGAAATTAGGCCTCTAGTTTGTGATTCAAAGAAAATATCAAAAGAATGGAGTAGAAGAAGAGTTAGAACCAAAAACAAGTCAAAAATAGCAAAAACAAGCATTCTGCCTCACTGGAAATCGATTTACCTCTGTAGGAAATCGATTTCCTGCCTGCAGAATTCAGATCTGGCGCAAAAAACAGAGTGGAAATCGATTTCCCTCTGTAGGAAATCGATTTCCTGCGCACAGTTTTCAAAAAAACAGCATTATGAACTTTGAAACTTGATTTAGGCAAACATACAAACACCTTATGATCACATATCCATTGGAGCACGAATTTTCCATCAAATCACCATCAAATAGGACCAATATAGCATCAAAGATGCATTGAACACAAGCAACAAAGAATCACATTATGGTAGATGGAAAAGGATAATGAAAATTACCAATTCTTGAACAAAACTTAGATCCACTTCAACAATCACCAACACAAATCTTGATCTCTCAACAATTGAAGAAAAAAGAATGAAATGGATGGTGGTTTAGCTCAAAGTTTGTGAGGTTCAAGGTGTGACTCACAAACTTTATGAAAGAATAAAGAGCTTTGGTGAATTTGGTAGGGATGAGGAGAGAAATTGCAAGGGGTTTTTTGGCTCTCAAAGCTTGAGAAATGAGAGAGTAGAGGTCTCTATTTATAGAATTGGAGCAAGAGTAGTGGCAAATTGGTCTTTTTGTGTTTGGTAATTAATTTGTGGTTAATTGGTAATTAAAGTGGGATTTAAATGGTAAAATGATGTTTAAGTGGGTTTAATGAAGGAGTTAATTTTGATGAGGTGGAAAATTGATAAAATGATCAAATAAAAAGGTGCCAAAATGATGTCAAGCTTCCCTCCTTATATTTTTTTGAATTTTGCGCACAGGAAATCGATTTCCCACAGGGGTAAATCGATTTCCACCTTCAAATTTTCAAAAATTGTTTTCTTGCACTATTTTGACTTTTGCCCGATCTTTTACCTGTAAAATATAAACAAAAGAGACAAAACACATATTTTTTGATTTTTGGTTAGCACTAAACAAATAAAAATCTAAAAGTGCTTGATGATTCCCCTCAGAGACAATCACAGTATCAAAGACAAAGCCTCACAATGGTGCTTTTGATTGATGATTGGATGCAATTGATGTATGATCTTAGGGTCAAAATTGGGGTATGACAGATAGAATATAAACGGTGTAACGTGAGTATGTGACCGTGTTATATTGTTGATGATGTTGTTGTCATGTAATAGAGTCATATATTTGCACAGCATAACATTTCAATACGTTAATGGCGGAATGCTATTAACAGGTGGGCTGAATTGGCAATTATTACCAGTGGGGGCTTAATGCTCGGTAAAAAGGTGTATTTGCCCGAGTGGCAAGAGGTGATCAGTGGGGGCTAAATGCTCGATGACGGTTAGTCGTAGCTTACTGCTCGACAAAGGTGTATTTTCCTGAGGGAAAGAAGTCCCAGCATAATGCTCGGCAAAGGTGTATTTGTCATAATGACAAGGAAGAGTTTACTCCGGATTTGGTACCACATGCATATGCATAGTCGAGTCTCATTCATCATTGTCTGTCTTTATAATTTATGTTATCATTCATGTGTCGTATTACTTATACATTGATTGTGGATGACTTAGTGGATTACGTTGTTGTATGAATCTTGATGATACTTGTTGGCATTACTATATTTATCATGCTTCTTCATTATAAATTATATTCTCACCCTTTTGCTGATTTGATGCTTGAGTGGCATCCTGCAGATTAGCCACCTTGGGAGTCTTTTGGATGAGGTAGTTCTCCAGTTGGTCTTGTCGGTTGCTCTGATTACGTAACACCGGGTAGTCGGGAGTCTGTTGTTATTTATTTGTATATGACTCTTTTGAACATGTATACGTGTTGATGTGCTGATGTGTATTATAAACACTTTATTTTGGAAAACTCCTCTTTGAGAGTGAGAGCTATACGTACATTTATATGTTCATATCTTCCGTGTGTTATGTATCGTTTTATAGGCAGGTGTTGTGTACTTTTGGCATCGCTGATGGCCGTTTGTTTTCTAGGTGTTTGTTTGGTTACTTAGTGTAACATCCTAATTGTGTTGTATGAAATTTTAATACTCTGATATTTTCTCGCCTAAATGCTTGGGTAGAATTGGGGTGTTACACGTAGCACAACCACAAAGGCGTTTGAATCCGTCTATGAAGGAGGTGGTTAGGAAAGAGGTGATTAAACTATTGGAAGCCGGGATGATATATCCCATTTCCGATAGCGCATGGGTGAGTCCGGTTCAAGTGGTACCAAAGAAAGGTGGGATGACGGTTATCCGTAATGATAAGAACGAGTTGATTCCTACAAGAACGGTGACCGGGTGGAGAATGTGTATTGACTATCGGATGTTTAACCAAGCTACAAGAAAAGATCATTTTCCACTACCGTTCATGGATCAAATGCTAGAGCGATTAGCCAGAAAAAACTTTTATTGCTTCTTGGATGGTTACTCGGGATACAACCAAATTACAGTGAACCCGGCGGACCATGAGAAAACGGCTTTTACATGCCCATTTGGTATTTTTGCTTATCGAAGAATGCCATTTGGTTTATGTAATGCACCAGCAACATTTCAACAGTGTATGCAAGCTATTTTCTCGGACTTAATTGAAGAATGCATTGAAGTTTTTATGGACGATTTTTCCGTTTATGGTGCTTCTTTTGATCTATGCTTGAAGAATCTAGATGTGGTGTTAGGAAGATGTGTGGAAACCAACCTTGTGCTTAATTGGGAGAAATGCCACTTCATGGTTACCGAGGGAGTGGTTCTTGGTCATAAAATATCATCGAGGGGTTTGGAAGTTGACAAGGCCAAAGTAGAGGTGATCGAGAAGCTACCCCCTCCAGTCAACATCAAGGGAGTACGAAGCTTCCTTGGTCATGCGGGCTTCTATAGGAGGTTCATTAAAGACTTTTCGAAGATAGCCAAGCCATTGAGCAACTTGCTCAACAAAGGTATGACCTTTAATTTTGATGAGTCATGTTTAGAATCTTTTCAAGAGCTAAAAGAAAATTTAGTCACCTCACCCGTAATCGTTGCACCTAATTGGAAACTTGATTTTGAACTTATGTGTGATGCTAGCGATTACGTGATCGGGGCTGTTTTGGGTCAAAGAAGGTCTAAAGTTTTTCATGCTATTCACTACGCTAGTAAAGTTTTGAATGAAGCACAAATCAATTCTGCAACAACGGAAAAGGAATTACTAGCCATAGTGTACGCATTGGAAAAATTTAGAGCTTACTTGATTGACTCAAAAGTTGTTGTCTACATGGACCACTCGGCTATCAAATTTTTGTTGACCAAACCGGACTCTAAGCAAATATTAATTCGATGGATTCTTTTGTTGCAAGAATTTGACTTAGAGATCCGCGATAAAAAAGGGTCCGAAAATTTGGTAGCGGATCGTTTGTCTTGTTTTGTCAATGTAGATGTGACGATGAAAGAAAGTGAAGTGAGAGAGGAGTTCCCGGACGAGAAACTCTATGCGATACAAGTGAGGCCTTGGTTTGCCGATTTTGCAAATTTTAAGGCAACCGGTTTGATACCGGAAGACCTCACTAGTAATCAAAAGAAGAAGTTCTTGTCCAATGTCAAGCAATATGTGTGGGATGATCCATATCTGTTCAAGGTAGGAGTGGACAGCATTTTGAGAAGGTGTGTCAGGAGTGAAGAGTCCAAAGACATTCTTTGGCATTGTCACAACTCTCCATACGGAGGGCATTATAGCGGTTTACGTACAGCCACGAAAGTCCTACAATCGAGATTTTATTGGCCGTCATTATTTAAAGATGCCCATGAACACGCTAAAAGTTGTGATCAATGTCAAAGAAGTGGGGGAATAGGCAAACGAGATGAAATGCCACTAATCAACATGCTAGAAGTTGAAGTATTTGATTATTCGGGTATTGATTTTGTTAGCCCGTTTCCTCCGTCTCTTGGTAATGAATATATTCTAGTTGCGGTTGACTATGTGTCCAAATGGGTTGAAGCGGGTGCCTCACCTAAGGCCGACTCCAAAACGGTAATCAAATTTTTAAAGAAAAACATATTTCCCCGTTTTGGTGCGCCTAGAGTTTTGGTAAGTGATGGTGGTTCTCATTTTTGTAATGCACCACTGGAAAAAGTGTTAGAACATTATGGTGTCAAGCACAAAATCACTACCCCTTACCATCCTCAAGCTAATGGTCAAACCGAGGTCTCTAATAGGGAAATTAAACGGATTCTTGAGAAAACCGTTTCAAGTGCACGGAAAGATTGGTCTACAAAGTTGGATGAAGCTTGCCATTTGCCGGTTGAATTGGAACATAGAACACTTTGGGCTCTCAAATTTTTAAACTTTGATTCCAATTTAGCCAAATTGAAACGGAAAGATCAACTTCATAGAGTTGAAGAATTGAGAGACACCGCTTACCACTCGAATAAACTTTACAAAGAAAAAGTGAAAAAGTATCATGATGGTAAAGTGAGGTCAAAAGAATTTCATGAAGGGCAAATGGTACTCCTCTTCAACTCTAGGCTTAAACTTTTTCAGAACAAATTGAAATCGAAATGGTCAGGACCGTTTTTAGTAAGGGAAGTTCGGAGTTATGGAGCAATTGTTGTGGAGGACCAAAGACTAAGGCAAACTGAACGGTAAATGGGCAAAGACTAAAGGTGTATCATGGTGGTGACTTCAATCGAGATGTAAGCGTAATTTCGCTTATCGAACCTTGAATCATCATGGACCGTCGAGCTCTAACAATGTTAAACAAAGCGCTTGTTGGGAGGCAACCCAACATTGTAAGTCCTACCTTTATCTTTGTTGTTGTTTTTTTTGTTTACTGGTTTCGTAATGTGCGTGTGACGTTGAAATTCTGTGGAACATTGTTTAATTGTTGTTTTTTGAAAAGCCTACTAAGGACGCGCCGCGTCCCCTAGTTTGCGTCGCGAACTCAGTGGCAGAATCACATGTTTCCAAACTCACTCAGTACGCGCCGCGTCCTCTAGTTTGCGCCGCGTCCTCTAGTTTGCGCCGCAAACAAAGTGGCAGAATCACATGTTTGCACACTTACTCAGTACACGCCGCGTGCCCTCTTTCGCGCCGCGTCACTAACGGGATTCAGAAAGTCACTTAGTTTTTAAAGGTTCTCTCTTTTATTACTTTCATATTTCCTTTCTTTACTCTTTCTTCTCACTATCTCTCTCACAAACCAAAAACCCTATCTTCCTCACTTCCTCACTCAAACAATACCCACACTCACAAATTCATTCAAAATCCTTACTCTAGTCACTCTTGCACTCTCAATCAAGGTATGTTGTTCTAGATCTCTCTTTGTCTTTCCTTTTAAATTTTTAGGGTTAGAAGAGGGGGATTGTTCAAACTTGCATGCGATAGCACCGTAGATTAATCACTGAAAGTAGTTTGTTTTTCTTAAATTGAGATGTGTGTGGGTGAACTTGTTAACAATTGCTGTGAAGATATGCTGGGTTGCTATATTTTTTCTTGTTGAATTTTTCTAGGTTTCGCCCAGGACGCGTCGCGTCCTTCTTGTTGCGCCGCGAACCCAGTTTAATTCAGCCACTAATTTTTGTTGCCTTATGCTGATGATCGTGGTCCTTTGTATTGTTGTGCTGTTTGTTTTCTGTACAGATGTCTAAGCGTACTAAGACTTCAGCCCCCAGTAGAATGGTGAGCAAATTTCTCAGTGACGAATGTGAAGAGCGATACAACGACCTGGTTCAGAGAACAATTGTGGCCGAAAGGTTGGTCCAATTCAACCCGAACGACAAGTTCAGCAAGATTGTAAGTATCATCGAGGGGCGTAAGTGGGGAAAATTGTGTGAGCCGGTGAGAGATATCAACTATGACATTGTGCGTGAATTTTACGCCAATGCCTTGCAAGTGGAAGAAGGAAGAGCATACCACTACAGGACCAAAGTGAGGGGTAAAATTATCGTCTTCAACAGAGACACAATCAGCAATTTTTTAGGAAACCCCCTACATTTGAAAGAGGGAGAAAAATGTGCTTACCGCATGAAGAATGATGCTGCAGATTGGGATTATGATTGGGTGAGCAGCAAGTTGTGTCAGGAAGGTAGAACTTATGTGTTGAACGAGCAAGGACATCCTAAAAATTGGAGAAGGGAAGACTTCACTTTGGAGGCTCGAGCTCTCCTTGTCTTAATTTTGAACAATTTCAGGCCACGTTCTCACACCACCACCATCCCAATAGAAGTGGCATGCTTGATGTCATTTATTATGGACGGACAATCGGTCAACATCGCCTCCATCATAGCCAATGAGTTGAGGAAAGTGGCAACAAGTGGAACAAAATTTGGTGGAAAGGCTGAAAATCTCATCTATCCAGGATTGATTATGGGGCTGTGCAAGAAAGCCAATGTAGCAATCCCACAGGAAGTACACTTCAATATTACTTATGTGATTAATGATTATTTTGTGAACAGGTTTTGTGAGGGGGCAACAAACATGGCTGAAAAAGCAGGAACCTCCACTTCCAGACAACGTGCACGCCGTGCGCCTGCTTTCAATCAAATGGAGTTTGCATCCTACTGCTGCGAGAACTTTGAGGCTTCAAGGAGGTCTCAAACTTTTCTTTTCGATGCCATGCAACAACAATTTCAGAACACCTTTTTGGCACCGGAGGCTCGCACCTTCCCTTCCCAAGCGGATTATTTGGCATATGCTAATTGGCCTGAGGGCAGGCCGGCTTTTATGGGGGGAGGCAGTGGCCAGGCTAGTGGAAGTGGTGCCGCAAATGTGGATGCTGAAATGGAGGATGTCATAGGTCCGGTGGGAGGCAGTGATGATGAGGATGTTTGAAGATGTAGTTTGGTAGCTTTAGTTTAGTTTTAATTTCCAGCAATTTTAATTCCTAGTATTTTAATTCTAGTACTTTAGTAAAGTTGGTTTATTGTATTTTAATTTAATTAAGTAGTTTGCACTTTTGTAGACTAGTTTGCATGTTTTGCTTGTGTGTGTGATTTAAATTGTGATTTGTGAACTTGAAATTTGATTTACCCTACTTGCTAAAAAATTTTGTGGTTGTGTAAGTATCAGATATGCCTAAGAGGGGGGGGGGGTGAATTAGGTACTTTATAATTTTTTCGGTTTTATGGTGTAAAGTGATTATTTTTCTGGTTTATGGTGATGTTACTAAAAGATGTAAAGTGCAGAAAAATAAATGACACAAGGATATATCCTGGTTCCCCTCACAAACCGAGAGTACTTCAGTCCCCTTACGCAGTAAGAGATTTTAATATAGTTGGTATCTTGTACAAGCCTAACCAAACACCAAGAACAATCCTCTTGGACCAGGAACAATCCTCTTGGATTTTTCACTAAGACTACTTATAAGAACAATCCTCTCAAAGTGTCTAACTTGTTTCCAACAATCCTGGATAACAAGAATACAACAAGTATTTGATTATGTATAAGAGTTTGAATAGTAGAAAAATGTATCAATCATTTGATTGATCTTCCCTTCCAATGATAATAATTCACAATTTTTTAAAGTAATAGATTGCTCAAAATATTTACTAGTTTGGATGATATGAAAGTGTGTAGAAAATATCTTAAAAAAGATTGAAGAATAACAATGTGAAATTCTGAAAATTTCTAAGAGTTTTTGATTGGAAGAGGTGAAGAATGAATTTGAAATATTGAGTATATATAGATGTTCATAACACCCCTTGAAATATCATAAGTTTATGTATTTTAATCATGAACCATTACCAAGATTTAAGGAAAGGTTTTAATGAAAAGGTGTATGAGAAGATGTAATGAAAAGATGATGTTTTTCAAAAACGTTCAGCAAGCAATCGATTCCACCTTTGTGCAAATCGATTGCACAACTTCTAACAGTCAAAAAATTCAAAAAACCTTCAGTGCAAATCGATTGCTATATTGTGCAAATCGATTTACACAAGCAAAAACAGAAGCGCATATAAAAACCTTCAGCAAGCAATCGATTTACAGTAAGTGTAAATCGATTTACACTTAGTGAAAATGCAGTTTTTGTTTAGGAAACTTGATATCTAAGAAAGAGTATGCTATGCAATTTTGTGGTTTGATTTTTGAGCATCTAAGACTTTAAGTAATTGGTAATTATGGTTATACCTATTCCAAAGAATCCATATCTTGAATCAAAGTCTTTACACATGATGCTTTATCTTGAATATCATCTTTTCCTTCTTGTCATGTATGATTTGTCTTCATCAAAACAAAAGATCTTTCATTGAGAATCTTGATTTCACATTCTCCCCCTTTTTGATGATGACAAATAATCTTTACTAATGCATTGTTATTTCCAGAAAGCTTCTCCTTTAAGATATATTACTCCCCCTCAATATGTGAAGCTAGGAGTATTTTGACTTGAATAATTTTGTGATGAAAATTTTGTACCTTAAACAAATAGTCAAGGAAATACAAGCATATAGGTGTAACTTCCTTCTCCCCCTTTGATATTATCAAAAAGAAGGGAAAACATTCATTCATTAAAAGAAAATAAGCATAACATGGATAAGTCATAATACCAAGAGTGCAAGATAAAATAGTTATGGTACTAAGTACCTTACAAAAAAACATAACATAAAAGAGCATAACATAAAAGAACATAAAAGACATAGATAAGCTAAAAACATAACATAAATGACCATAATTGTAAAATACATAGATAAGCTTTAAGGTTGGTCCATGTTGTTGAAAGTGTTGTTGTTGTTGTTGGAATCAAAAGGGCCTTGGTTGAAGAAATCTTGTTGAATAGGTGGTTCGGTATATCGTGAAGGAGGTGCAGCCGGGTTGGTCGGATCATAAGGAGGGATATAAAGATGTGAATAGAGATAAGAAAATTGTTGGTTCACATCATGGCGAAACTCATTAATCCGATTTGTGGTAGATTCATTGATTGAGTTCCATTGGTTGTTGATGGAGGTGTTAAGGTTGGCAAATTGTGAAGTCATGAAATCATAGAGTTCTTGGGTGCTTGGACCGTTTGAACCATGTGAGGGACGAGCATCTTCTTCACCACCTTAATTCTCTACGACACCTTCACCAATGTAAGTGATAGTTTTTGTGGCCGGATTATATAAAACACCCATCCGCGCATCAACATTCTTAATAGTAATTTTATTACTATTTGAATCCATAAGACAAACTTCATAGCCATCAAAATCTATCTCAAAGAATTCCAAGATCCGAGTTATAAACCAAGCATATGGTAAGAATTTGGACTTATGATTGAATTTCAACATATGAACCATAATTAAACGAGCCCAATTAACCTCAATGTTGTTCTTCCTTGCATACAAGAGTTGCATTTCAAACTCCGTAACAGTGCAATGATTTCCAGCCCTAGGAAACATGATATAGACCATAAAATAGTGAAACAACCTATCGTCTATATAGAAAATTCCAGCAGACCATGAACCTCTTGATGGTTAAACACCACCTAGTCCCTTAACTCTCTTAGCATGAAATTCTTGTTCAGTCATCCTCCCTATACTATAGTAGAAATTTCTTTTCTTAAAATCAGTCCATGCTTCATCCTCGGGGTCATAGAGAGAGCTACCACTACTAGGGATATTCAAAATACGACCAAGTAATTTGAAGGTTAAACAAATTCTTTTTCCAGCAACATAAGAAATAAGTTTTCCATTATCCATATGCATATTACAAAAGAACATTCTCACTAATTCCGGATAGTATGGTCCAAATGAAGATATGACCGGTTCCAAACCATAAGAGGCCAAAGTATTTTGAAAAGAAAAGCATTCTTGAGGAAAGGTAGAAAGAATACCATATTTTGGAGTTTGAACATTCTTGCTTGAAAAGAACTCTGTATACCTTCCTTCTTGTTCAATGGTGAGATATTGAAGTAAAGGATTCTCCATGGATGATGAAGAAGCTTTGCCCTTGCCTTTGCTTTGATCTGAAACTTTTCTCTTTTGTCTTGAAGCCATGGATGTGTGAATTTTCGATTTAGGGTTTCTTAGAGAGAGAGAGTAAATTTTTGAAAATTTTTAGTGTTAGGTTTAAGATAAAAGATATTATATATTTGATTTGGTCAAGAGAGATTTTAATGAGATATGATTAGGAAGGGAGAGTGATGAATGGGTAATAAAAATGGTCAAGGATAGGTGGAAGGGTTGGTGGAAGAGTGGATGAAAAAGAAGTAAATATTCTGACCAACATTAAAAGCAAAATAAAAGCAAAATAAAGGCAAAACGTAAGAGGTGCAATCGATTTGCACAAAGGTGCAACCGATTTGCATAACATCAGAAAGAGTAAAAAATTAAAACAAACAGCAACCAATCGATTTGCACAAGGGTGCAATCGAATTGCATAACACCAGAAAGCGTAAAAATCAAAACAAACAGCAACCAATCGATTTTCACAAGGGTGCAATCGATTTGCATCAAAATAAAAAAACATAAAAATTATAACAGACCTTACTGTTTCAATATGCAATCGATTTGCATATATGACCAATCGATTTGACCATAAAGAAAATACAAAAAACATAAATAAAGCATGTTTTTTGACACACATACATGGTTAGAAATGTGTACCTTTGATTTATGGTAATGAAGAACATATTTAAACATCACCTTCATCTAAAATTCCAAGCTCTCGTCGAATTTTATAAAACGATTCTTTTGGAAGAGGCTTGGTGAAGATATCTGCAAGTTGATTATGAGTATCTACAAAAGTGACTTCAACATCTCCTTTAAGCACATGATCGCGAAGAAAATGATGTCGAATGTCTATGTGTTTGGTTCTTGAATGCATGACCGAATTCTTTGTAATATTTATAGCACTTGTATTGTCGCATCGAAGAGGAATGCATCCGAGATCAAGTCCGTAGTCATGAAGTTGTTGCTTAAGCCAAAGAATTTGTGCACAAAAACTACCCGCTGCTATGTATTCCGCTTCGGCCGTGCTAAGAGCAACACATGCTTACTTTTTACAAGCCCATGATACTAACGCATTTCCAAGAATGTGACAAGTACCACTTGTGCTTTTACGATCAGTTTTACATCCTGCATAATCCGCGTCAGAATAACCAATTAAATTGCAAACACTACCTTTAGGATACCATAAGCCAACGTTGGTCGTTCCTTTGAGATACTTCATGATCCTTTTAACCGCCATAAGATGTGATTCCTTTGTATTTGCTTGAAAGCGAGCACAAAGACAAACAATAAACATTATGTTAGGATGGCTTGCCGTCAAATACAATAAAGAACCAATCATACCTCGATGCTTGGTAATATCAATTGGAGTACCGGATTCATCTTGATCAACATATGTACCGGAGCTCATTGGAGTATTCATTGCTTTACAATTGTCCATATCAAACTTCTTCAATAGTTCTTTACAATATTTGGATTGATTGATAAATATTCCATCTTTGAGTTGCTTAATTTGTAGTCCAAGAAAGTAGTTCATCTTTCCCATCATAGACATCTCGAATTCTCCTTGCATCATCAATGAGAATTCCTCACACATTTCTTTGTTAGTTGATCCAAAAATGATATCATCAACATAGACTTGAACCAATAAAGTGTTACTCTTGATTTTCTTAATGAACAAAGTTTTATCAACCTTACCACTTTCGAAACCCTTTTCACACAAAAAATTGCTAAGTCTATCATACCATCCTCTTGGTGCTTGCTTTAGGCCATAAAGAGTCTTTCTCAACTTGAAGACATGTGTAGGATTCTTGAAGTCTTCAAATCCCGGGGGTTGTTTGACATAGACTTCTTCATTGATGTAGCCATTTAAGAATGCGCTCTTGACGTCCATTTGATAAAGCTGAAAATTTAATGAACACGCATAAGCAAGTAAAAGACGAATAGCTTCTAACCTTGCAACCGGAGCAAATGTTTCTTCAAAGTCGATTCCTTCTTCTTGATTGTAACCTTGGGCCACCAATCTTGCTTTGTTTCGAACAATTATACCATTCTCATCAAGTTTGTTCTTAAACACCCATCGAGTACCTATGATGTGTTTATTACTTGGTCTAGGAACAAGTTCTCAAACTTGATTACTCTCGAATTGATTTAATTCTTCTTGCATTGCATTTATCCATTGATCGTCTCCTAAGGCTTCATCAACTTTGGAAGGTTCAATTTGAGAAACAAAAGCCATGTGTAAGCAAGCATCTTTGAGATTTAATCTTGTTGCAACTCCTTGGCTAATATCACCAATAACTTTATCAATAGGATGATCTCTATGAGTTCTCCATTCTTTTGGTAGATCATTGGTGTTTGATTCTTGTTGTACACTTTCTTGTTGAATACTTTCTTGTTGAACACTTTCTTGTTGAACTTCCGGTGCCTTCACAATTGTATCATTTGAATGTTCTTCCGGGGGTAGATCTAAAGGATCATCATCATCACAAACAACTATTTCCTCCTTTGAGGTGTTAGTCTCATCAAAAGATACATGCATGGATTCTTCAATAGTTAAAGTTCTTTTATTATAGATTCTATATTCTTTACTAGAGAGAGAGAGTAACCAAGAAATATACCTTTGTCGGATTTCTCATCAAACTTACCAAGATTGTCTTTGTCATTGTTCAGAACAAAGCACTTGCATCCGAAAATGTGAAAGTGAGCAATGTTTGGCTTTCTTCCTTTGAAGAGTTCATATGGAGTCTTCTTTAAGATAGGTCTAATGATTACTCGATTTCCAACATAACATGCCGTACTAACCGCATCCGCCCAAAAGTATTTAGGAAGATTTGCATCACTAAGCATTGTTCTTGCAAGTTCTACTAGAAACCTATTTTTCCTTTCAACTACTCCATTTTGTTGTGGAGTTTTTGGTGCTGAAAAATTATGAGAGATACCATGCTCTTCACAAAATTCTTCAAATGATGCATTTTGAAATTCTCCACCATGATCACTTCTTATGGATACAATCTTTAGTGACTTTTCATTTTGGATTTGTTTTGCATACTTCTTAAAGGCTTTAAAAGCATCACTTTTCTGCAGAAGAAACAAAGTCCAAGAATATCTAGAATAATCATCAACAATAACTAAAGCGTATACATTACCTCCGAAGCTTCTTGTCCTTGATGGACCAAATAGATCCATATGCAACAATTGAAGTGGTCTTGTTGTAGTCACCACATTCTTTGGTTTGAAAGATGATTTGGTTTGCTTTCCCTTTTAACATGCATCACATAATTTATCTTTGACAAACTTTATCTTAGGTAAGCCAATAACAAGATCATGTTTGGTTAACTTATTTAAATGATCCATATGAATATGGGCTGCTCTTTTATGCCATAACCATGAATCATTATTATTGTTTACCAAAAGACATTTTACTTTCAAAGGTAAATCATTTAAAGAAATCATAAAAGTGTTATTAATTCTTGTACCTTTGAGTTTTACCTCACTGGTGACTTCATCGATGATCAAGCATTCCTCCTTAGTGAATTTGATCTTGAAGCCTTTGTCAAAAAGTTGGCTAATGCTAAGAAGATTATGCTTTAGTCCTTCAACATAAAGAACATCTTCAATGGATGTGAAAGGTGGTGCACCAACTTTGCCTTTGCCAAGAATTCTTCCCTTATTGTTGTCTCCATAAGTGACCAAACCCTTGGCCTTTAACCTTAGATCTGAAAATTGGTTTAGGTCTCCCGTCATATGCTTTGAACAACCACTATCTAGATACCATAAGTTTGAAGTGGTCTTCAAGCATGCCTACAAAACAAATTAAGTTTTGTTAGGTACCCAAGTGGCTTTGGGTCCATCATAGTTAGTTCCTTTCTTTACCCATACATAATGTCCACTAGGTACACTAAAGTTTCTTACATAACAAGCATTGGGTGTGTGACCAATAATACCACAATAAAAACAAGTAGGTTCAAAGTTACTTCTATATCTAGGAGAATAAGATTTCTTCTTAACAAAGTTCTTCCTTTTAGGATAATGTTGCATTACCTTAGGCTTTTTCACTTTCTCTTGAATTGGTTGGTTACTAGCCTTGACAAAGATAGTCTTGTTGGAACTTGGTTTATCAAATTTAGAAAAGCCAAGTCCGCTTTTATCATTGGAGTATCTTTGTGTGCTAAGAACATTTTCCAATCCAATTTGCCCTTTTTCATATCTTTCTAAAACACGTTTTAATTGGACAATTTGGAAGGGAAGTGATTCACAATTCTTGCATGCAACATTATCTTCTTGAACACTAATGATTTTTTCTTTTTCATCTTTATGTTCTTCTTCAAGTATTTTAACCTTCTCTTCTAAAGATGATACTATCTTATTTTGAGATGAAATAGTTTTATAGAGAATTTTGCATTATTTTAATAATTCATCTATTGCACCTTGTGCACCATTATCAAAAAGAGAATCATCATAACTAACCTCGCCTTCTTCATCGTCGGAGTGGTTTGATGCCATTAGTGCTAGGTTTGCACTTTTGTCACTATCGGAGTCCGATGAGGAACTTACTTCATTATCTTCCCATGCTATGTAGGCCTTTTTATTTTTGAACTCCTTTTTGCCTTTGAATCCATTCTTCTTCGAAAGCTTTGGACATTCCGGCTTTATGTGTCCTTGTTTCCCACATTCATAGCATGTAACTTCTTGTGATGAAGTGGATGATTCTCTATCCTTATGCTTTGAGAATTTCTTTCTTTTGACATAGTTAGCATTATTAATATTATTTTTATTACCAAAAAATTTGCCTAACCTTTTTACAAGAAGCAAGAAGTTTTCATCTTCATCCGATGCATCTTTCATTTGGCTTTCTTTTGAATCTACCTTTAATGCAATGCCTTTGGATTTCTTCTCTAAGTTTTCATGCTTTTCCAATCTTCCAAGTTCCGTCTCATATTCTTGAAGTTTTCCAAATAGTGTTGCGGAAGTAAATTTTGATAAATTTTTCTTTTCGGATATCGCCGTCACTTTTGGTTGCCACTCCCTTGTCAAAGATCTGAGCACTTTAAGATTAAGTTCTTCGGTAGTAAGAGTCTTACCAAGTGCCTTCAAGTGATTTGTCAAATGTACGAATCGTTTTTGCAAATCGAGAATAGTTTCTCTGGGCTTCATTCTAAACAGTTCGTACTCTTGGCTTAAAGTATTCAATCTTGATCTTTTAACTTCAGTGGTACCTTCATGAGTTTCTACAAGAGTATCCCATATTTCCTTTGATGTTGTACATGCCGATACTCGGAAAAATTCATCCATACTAAGAGCACCTTGAAGAAGATTGACCGCCTTTTTGTCAGCAAGAACCCTTTTTCTATCATTATCATCCCATGACGCTTTAGGTTTCTCCGATCCAACACCATTAACGACCGTTATAGGGACATGAGGACCTTGTAGGACAGCCTCCCAAACTTCTTCTCCTTGTGCTTCTAGATGAGCCTTCATTCGGATTTTCCAAAAGTCAAAATATTCACCACAAAACAATGGAGGCTTGTTGTTAGAACCACCATCTTTGAAAACCGGATTTTGATTTGCGGAAGCCATTCTGGATCTTTAGGAACAAGTTACCTATAACTAGCTCTGACGCCAAATGTAAGTATCAGATATGCCTAAGAGGGGGGTGAATTAGGTACTTTATAATTTTTTCGGTTTTATGGTGTAAAGTGATTATTTTTCTGGTTTATGGTGATGTTACTAAAAGATGTAAAGTGCAGAAAAATAAATGACACAAGGATATATCCTGGTTCCCCTCACAAACCGAGAGTACTCCAGTCCCCTTACGCAGTAAGAGATTTTAATATAGTTGGTATCTTGTACAAGCCTAACCAAACACCAAGAACAATCCTCTTGGACCAAGAACAATCCTCTTGGATTTTTCACTAAGACTACTTATGAGAACAATCCTCTCAAAGTGTCTAACTTGTTTCCAATAATCCTGGATAACAAGAATACAACAAGTATTTGATTTTGTATAAGAGTTTGAATAGTAGAAAAATGTATCAATCACTTGATTGATCTTCCCTTCCAATGATAATAATTCACAATTTTTTTAAGTAATAGATTGCTCAAAATAGTTTATAGTTTGGATGATATGAAAGTGTGTAGAAAATATCTTGAAAAAGATTGAAGAATAACAATGTGAAATTCTGAAAATTTCTAAGAGTTTTTGATTGGAAGAGGTGAAGAATGAATTTGAAATTTTGAGTATATATAGATGTTCATAACACCCCTTGAAATATCACAAGTTTCTGTATTTTAATCATGAACCATTGCCAAGATTAAAGGAAAGGTTTTAATGAAAAGGTGTATGAGAAGATGTAATGAAAAGATGCTGTTTTTCAAAAACGTTCAGCAAGCAATCGGTTGCACCTTTGTGCAAATCGATTGCATAACTTCTAACAGTCAAAAAATTCAAAAAACCTTCTGTGCAAATCGATTGCTATATTGTGCAAATCGATTTACACAAGCAAAAACAGAAGCGCATATAAAAACCTTCAGCAAGCAATCGATTTACAGTAAGTGTAAATCGATTTACACTTAGTGAAAATGCAGTTTTTGTTTAGGAAACTTGAGATCTAAGAAAGAGTATGCTATGCAATTTTGTGGTTTGATTTTTGAGCATCTAAGACTTTAAGTAATTGGTAATTATGGTTATACCTATTCCAAAGAATCCATAGCTTGAATCAAAGTCTTTACACATGATGCTTTATCTTGAATATCATCTTTTCCTTCTTGTCATGTATGATTTGTCTTCATCAAAACAAAAGATCTTTCATTGAGAATCTTGATTTCACAGGTTGTTCATTGAAGTAAAGGAACAAAGTTGCAAGAGATTGAGTGCTTAATGGATGCAATTGGGGTGGTGATGATAAGAGTGGTATGAGGCAAGTTCAAGGTACATTTTTATCGCTTACTAGACTTGGCAATAATCGTGTGATGGTTTATGCAAAAGTGCATAGCATAAGTTCTTTGAATTACATGTCTTTTTGAATCAATTAGAACTTAGCCATATGTGAGGTAGCTTTCCATTGTATACTAAATTGTGGGACACCGAACATTATTTTGACACACTCTTATTATGTTTAATCATGCATTAATCCTTGTTTTGAACACTTGTGAAAATGATAGAGGCATTGATTGTATTGAGGGAAACCACTTGGCCAAAATGTTAAATCAATCAACCTTGTGAGGAAAAATCCCTAGTTCCCCCTTTTGAGCTTGTTAAGATTCATTTAAATTCATCATTGCATAAACCTTTGAATGAATGAATCTTATTCTTTTGTGTGAGTAAACCTTCAACCAATTTGGTTGCAATTAATTTTCCTTTGGGAGCATTCTTGTTTATCAAAGTTGCTTGAAAAGAGCTAAGTTGGGGAGAAAAACAAGTGTTGCGAAAAAAAAATATAAAGCAATAATGGTCAATAAAAGTAAATAAGCATTCCTTGTGAAAAAGAACAATTGAGTGTTTTTGAACCAAAGTGGAGTCGAAGGAAAAGATGTAACACTTGTCATGAGTAAATAAGAAAAAGCTCCCGGTCATGTGTTGTGAAAAAAGTAAAGAAAATTGGATTACAAGGAGGTGTTATCGAGTGAATTGAGAGGAAAATGCTCCCTTAGGGTTTTGTTTGATTTTCCGAAATATTATCCCTTCTTTGTAACCCAAGCCACGCTATAACCTTTGAAAGACCTCTTGATTCTCATCTTGTTCACATAATTGGTGTTGTTTTGATGAATGCATAATTGGACTTGTTGTTGATTTAATTGTTCGGATGAGTGAAAGAAACCTTCATATCTTCATTGTTCACAAATTGTGTTTAGGTGATTCAAACTTGACATGTACTTTTTGGAACTTTTTTTATGTGTATTTTTGTGCACAACCATTATGTCGTTGTTGTCTTGTCTAGCTTGAGGTAAATGTATTGCGAAAAAGCCATGTACTTTTGAACCATCCAATTGTTTGAAAATTTGGTGAGATATTCTCTTGCTATACTTTGTTTCCTTGGTGAAAACTTTTGTTTAGGGACAAACAAAATGGCAAGTTGGGGAGAGTTGTTAGGGACCAAATAGTAGTAAAATTCGCATCTTTTTATTGGTCCCTTTTAACCAATTTCTATTCAAATCATATGTTTTTAATCACACAATAGGCAAGTATGCAATTATTCTTGTTCTAATTTTAGTCGAGTAGGTATTTCACTCTTTTTGTTAGTTTTGTAGAATTCTACTTCAAGAAGCTGTGGATTGGAATGACAAAGAATGAGCCGAGCAAGAGAATCAAGAAATCAAGCCAAGAAGTGGAAATTTACTCTGTTCGCGCTGCGTCCTCATGTTGGCGCCGCGAACTGAGGAAAATCTTGCCAGCGTGTTTTAGTTCCAAATATGACTTTTGAGAGGCATGTGTGCAAGGTGGCGTGAAAGACAGCAAAAAGGCACTTTTTGGAATTATTGGTTTCTATTGGTCACTTAAGGAGGCAAGAGGAAGAACAATCATTTCTTTTTGTCTTATTAGAAAGAAAAACTTTGTGTAATTTTGATATATCTCCATAACTTAGATTTGAGAGATACTTTTGCATTATTGAAACGACAGAATAGAGAGAAAATAGGGAAGAAACCAAAAACGAATTTCATCATTCTTGTGAGCTTGCAACCATGGTGATGAGGAGCTAAACCATTTTTCTTTGCTAAGATTAGACGTAGCTATTCCACATAACTCTATGTATCTCTCTTAAACATTCATGTATGTGAATCTCTCATTGATTGAATATAGTATAAATCTCTTGTTTTAAAATCCTATCTTTGATTTATATTATTGTTGAAAAAGATAATATAAATATTGTTTTAGAGATTTATTCAAACAATGCATGAATCGTAGAAATAGATCTATGGATTGTTTATCACTTGTATTGCTAGATAATGAGGGTTAGATGCATGTTTAGGTGAAGAAATTACCTAAAGTTTTATTTAACAATTATTACAATATTATTTAGGAATAAATAATATTGAGGCAATACCGGATTGTATTCATGAAATTAGAATTCATATACATGGTTTGAGGAAATGCATGAGTTTGGAATAGTGAACACTAATCTTGGCAAAGCACTTTTTATTTGAGAAAATCATATTTTACTATCTTAGTTTATTTCAAAAATTCTAGATAAATTCCAAACACAAACCAAACCAATTTTTATTTATCAACTTAAAATGATTGCAACTATAGAACGGCGGTAATATCACCCAATCTATGTGGATACGATACAAAAAATATTTTCCGAAAGTATACTTTTCAACAACCACTTGTCCCCATACTCCTGAATGTCCATTCTGAACCACCAGCTGAGCATCTTTGAAAGAGGCAATGGAAGCTTCATCCTTTTTGAATTCATCATAAACAGTCAGGGTTTGGAATGCAGTTCCAATGACTACTTCATCAGCCTCTATGGCACGGAACAAAGAGAGATGACTAATCAGCAAAGCTTGTTCTCCAGTCACAACAACCATCTTTCCATCTTTCACAAATTTCAACTTCTGGTGAAGAGTAGAAGTAATTGCCCCAGCTTCGTGGATCCATGGGCGTCCCAATAAACAACTGTATCCAGGAAAGATGTCCATCACTTGAAAAGTAATCTTGAAGACAAATGGTCCGACACAAATGGGTAAATCCACTTCTCCAACAACTGATTTCTTTGACCAATCAAAAGCCTTCACAATAACATTGTTAAATCTCATTGGTGTGGCACCATAAGACAGCTTAGCAAGAGTGGATTTTGGCATAACATTCAGCGATGAGCCAGTATCAATCAACACATTAGACATCGAGTCTTCTTTGCAACTGACAGAGATGTGCAAATCCAAATTATGTTTTCTTCCTTCCTCAGGCAAATCTTCATCATTGAAGCTCAAATTGTTATATGAAGTGATATTACTCACAACCCCATTGAACTGATCCAACGTCACATCATGATCCACAAAGGCTTGATCAAGTATCTTCATCAAAGAATCTCTATGAGCCAGAGAACTCGTCAGCAGTTCCATTATAGAGATCTTGTACGGAGTACGATGCAACTGATCCACAATCTTATAATCACTCATCTTGATAAGCTTCAAAATATCATCCATCTCATTTCCTGTAGACGACCCATCATTCACTTTTGTCGCATCATTCACGGGCACATGAGTAGGATTCCTCTGGACATCCATAACTGCTTGGGGCTGAGTAAAAACTCGTCCACTTCTAGTCACTATACTAACATCTGCTATATTCTCAACAGAAGACAGAGGATTAATCTCGACTTCTTTTCCAGCTTCCAGCATGGTGGCATTGTATATGTAGGGTACAACTTTGTCAAAGCTTTAAGGTACAGATCCATGCAAACAAATCACAAGAGGTTCTACAGCAACTTTTCCATAATAACCAATTTCTACACTGTCATACCCCAAAATTTTCCCATCATATTTTGACTCATACGATCCTCAACTGCTCAAGACAATACAAAAGTAGGCACTCATACCTGGCTCCTAAGTAATTAACCTACATCTAGGGTTTTGCTTCTCTCAAAGATCAAATCAAGTTCTAAGACCTCAAATGGTTCCCATGACCTCTCATATGCTCAAAAGGGTCCTCATGCCAAGATTCAAGCTCTGATTCACAAGATTTCCCAGACAAAAACTTAAATAGTCGACAGTCGACTAGTTTGACCTAAAAGTCAATTGTGGTCAAAATACAGTCAAAATTCCTGATTTTTGGTCAACATTGTTAGAACAAGATTTGTTCTGATCAATATTCTTAGTTTTAATGATAACAAGGATATGAATTTTGTGTGAGATAATGTGGTACTCTAATACATTGCAATTTCCCTTTCAGGAAATATATGAAGAGTATGCACAAATCAGCGCTCAAAAGCTTTGACTCAGAAGGTTCAGCATGCAACATCAGAACATGGTCTGGCAAGACATCAGAAGATGGTCAAGACAGAATCAGAACATGGGTCTATGGAAGTATCAGAAGAACTTGAGTTCATAAGCAGAAGCACTGAAGTTCTCATGGTATCACGCTCAGAAGCACTTCAAGGTCAGAAGACAAGAAGATGCTATGCACCAAGCTGTTTGACTCTGATGATATTCAAACGTTGTATACACAAACATCAGATCAGAAAAAATTACAGGTGGCAGGCTACGCTGACTGACAAAAGGAACGTTGGAAGCTATTAAAGGCAACGTCAGTAGACACAGCGTGAACAAAGCTCGAGGTAGTTGACAAAAGCGTGAAACATTAAATGCAATGCTGTACGAAATACGCAAAGCATTAAATTCTCCCAACGGTCATCTTCTCAAGTGCCTATAAATATGAAGTTCTGATGAGAAGCAAGGTTGACGATTTCTGTGAATATTAACTTGCTAAAACGCTGTTCAAATCAAAGCTCTCAAACTTCATCTTCATCAAAGCTCACTACATTGCTGTTGTAATATATTAGTGAGATTAAGCTTAAACGTTAAGAGAAATATCACTGTTGTGATTATAGCTTTTCAGAAGCAATTGTAATACTCTTAGAATTGATTACATTAATTTGTAAGTAACTAGAGTGATCAAGTGTTGATCAGGATACTCTAGGAAGTCTTAGCTTGTGTCTAAGCAGTTGTAATTAGAGTGATCACGTGGTGGTCAGGATACTCTAAGGAAGTCTTAGCTTGTGTCTAAGCAGTTGTAATTAGAGTGATCTCGTGGTGGTAAGGAAACTCTAAGAAAGTCTTAGCTTGTGTCTAAGCATTTGTTCCTGGAGTGATCAGGTTGTGATCAGGATACTCTAGAAGACTTAGTCGCGGACTAAGTGGAAAACCATTGTAATCTGTTGCGATTAGTGGATCAAATCCTCAGGTGAGGTAAATCACTCCGTGGGGGTGGACTGGAGTAGTTTAGTTAACAACGAACACGGATAAAAATAACTGTGCAAATTGTTTTTATCATTCAAGTTTTTAAACTACACTTATTCAAACCCCCCTTTCTAAGTGTTTTTCTATCCTTCAATTGGCATCAGAGCGCTGGTTCTAAGGTGCAAGCACTTAACCGAGTTTAGAAAAGATTCAGAAAGAGAAAAACGCTTCAGTAAAAGATGGCTGGTGAAATTCCAACAAATCCATCTGCATCTACATCTGGCTCTACTGAGCAATACAATGGTAACAATGGTTATACTAGACCACCAGTATTTGATGGTGAAAACTTTGAATACTGGAAAGATAAACTGGAAAGTTACTTTCTTGGTCTAGATGGTGAACTATGGGATCTTCTGATGGATGGTTACAAACATCCAGTGAAAGCTAGTGGCGTGAGGCTTACAAGGCATGAAATGAATGATGATCAGAAGAAGCTTTTCAAGAATCATCATAAATGTAGAACTGTTTTGCTGAATGCTATCTCTCATGCTGAGTATGAGAAGATATCTAACAGGGAAACGGCCTATGATATATATGAGTCATTGAAAATGACCCACGAGGGAAATTCTCAAGTCAAGGAGACTAAAGCTCTTGCTCTAATCTAGAGATATGAAGCCTTCAAGATGGAGGATGATGAAAACATTGAGAAGATGTTCTCAAGATTTCAAACACTAACTGCTGGGTTAAGAGTTCTGGATAAAGGTTACACCAAGGTTGATCATGTAAAGAAGATTATCAGAAGCTTACCCAGAAGATGGGGTCCAATGGTAACAGCATTCAAGATTGCAAAGAATCTGAATGAAGTTTCTTTGGAAGAGCTTATCAGTGCCTTGAGAAGCCATGAAATAGAGCTGGATGCAAACGAGCCTCAGAAGAAAGGTAAGTCTATTGCATTAAAATCTAATGTTAAAAAATGCACTAACGCTTTTCAGGCTAGAGAAGAAGATCCTGAAGAATCAGAATCTAAAGAAGAAAATGAACTGTCCATGATCTCTAGAAGGGTAAACCAACTCTGGAAGAGCAAGCAAAGGAAGTTCAGAGGCTTCAGAAGTTCAAAGAGATTTGAACGAGGAGAATCTTCTGGTGACAGAAGATCTGACAAGAAGAAGGCTGTCTGCTATGAGTGCAATGAGCCTAGACATTACAAGAACGAGTGTCCAAAACTTCAGAAGGAGAATCCGAAGAAGAAGTTTCATAAGAAGAAAGGTCTTATGGCAACATGGGATGATTCTGAATCAGAATCAGAATCAGACTCTGAAGGAGAGCAAGCCAACTTCACGCTGATGGCTACAGAAGATGATGGATCAGAATCTACATCAGAATCAGATTCTGAAGAGGTATTTTCTGAACTATCTAGAGAAGAGTTAGTTTCCAGTTTAACAGAACTTCTGGAACTCAAGGCTCATCTTAGTATCAAATACAAAAAGCTGAAAAAGCAGTTTGAATTTGAAACTAAGAAGCTGGAATTGGAAAATTCTGAACTGAAGGAAAAAGTTTTAAATCTATCAAAAGAGAGTGGATCTCCTTCTGAAACAGAAAAATCCATTCCAAGCATGAATCATATTCTGAAAGAATATGACTCGAGCTTCAGAAAGTTCTTATCTAGAAGTATTGGCAGAAGTCATCTTGCTTCTATGATATATGGTGTTTCTGGAAACAGAAGGTTTGGCTTTGGCTATGAGGGTGACTCCTCACATAAATTTGAACCTATTGATGATCTGAAGATCACATACAAGCCATTGTATGATCAGTTCAAATATGTCCATGCACATGATATTAGACTCACTTCACATGCACAGAAGTTTAACACTGTTCACACCAAGAAGCATGTGACACATCCTAAGAAATATCATGCTGACAAACCTAAAGAATATCATGCTGTTCCTCCTGTTAAATATTTTGCTAAACCCAAGTTCAATTAGAACTTGAGGAGAACTAACAAGAAAGCACCCAAGAAATTGTGGGTACCTAAGGAGAAGATAATTTCTGTTGCAGATATCCTTGGCGGCAAAGAGGACAAAAAGCAAAATGTCATGGTACCTGGACTCTGGGTGCTCGCGACACATGACGGGAAGAAGGTCTACATTCCAAGACCTGGTGCTTAAGCCGGGTGGAGAAGTCAAGTTTGGAGGAGATCAGAAGGGCAAAATCATTGGCTCTGGAACCATAAGTCTTGGTAACTCTCCTTCCATAACTAATGTACTTCTTGTAGAAGGATTAACGCATAACTTATTGTCCATAAGTCAATTAAGTGACAATGGTTATGATATAATCTTCAATCAAAAGTCTTGCAAGGCTGTAAGTCAGAAGGATGGCTCAATCCTATTTACAGGCAAGAGGAAGAACAACATTTATAAGATTGATATTTTTGATCTTGAGAAGCAGAAGGTGACTTGTCTTATGTCTCTTTCTGAGGAGCAATGGGTCTGGGGTCTGGCACAGAAGATTAGGACATGCTAGTTTGAAAAAGATTTCTCAGATTAACAAACTAAATCTGGTCAGAGGACTCCCAAATCTGAAATACAAATCAGATGCTCTTTGTGAAGCATGTCAGAAGGGCAAGTTCTCCAAACCTGCATTCAAGTCTAAGAATGTTATGTCTACCTCAAGGCCATTAGAACTCTTGCACATTGATCTGTTTGGCCCAGTCAAAACAGCATCTGTCAGAGGGAAGAAATATGGATTAGTCATCGTAGATGATTATAGCCGCTGGACATGGGTAAAGTTCTTAAAACACAAGGATGAGTCTCATTCAGTGTTCTTTGAATTCCGCACTCAGATCCAATCTGAGAAGGAGTACAAGATCATAAAGGTCAGAAGTGATCATGGTGGCGAATTTGAGAACAGATTCTTTGAGGAGTTCTTCAAAGAAAATGGTATTGCCCATGATTTCTCTTACCCTAGAACTCCACAGCAAAATGGAGTTGTAGAGCGAAAGAATAGGACTCTACAAGAAATGGCCAGAACCATGATCAATGAAACCAATATGGCTAAGCATTTCTGGGCAGAAGCAATAAACACTGCGTGTTATATTCAGAATAGAATCTCTATCATACCTATTCTAAATAAGACTCCTTATGAATTGTGGAAGAACAGAAAGCCCAACATTTCATATTTCCATCCTTTTGGATGTGTATGTTTTATTCTGAATACTAAAGATCATCTTGGTAAGTTTGATTCTAAAGCACAAAAGTGTTTCCTTCTTGGATATTCTGAACGCTCTAAAGGCTACAGAGTATACAATACTGAAACATTGATTGTAGAAGAATCAATCAATATCAGGTTTGATGATAAGCTTGGTCTTGAAAAACCAAAGCAGTTTGAGAATTTTGCAGATTTTGATATTGATATATCAGAAGCAGTAGAACCAAGAAGCAAAGTTGCAGAAGCTGATAGTCTCAGAAGCAATGGATCAGAAGGTCACGTTGCTGCATCTTTAGAGAATCTCAGGATTTCTGAAGAGCCAACAGTCAGAAGATCACCTAGACTTGCATCAGCTCATTCAGAAGATGTGATCCTTGGGAAGAAAGACGATCCCATCAGAACAAGGGCACTCCTTAAGAACAATGCAAAATGTCAATTAGGTCTTGTTTCTTTGATCGAGCCAACTTCTGTTGATCAAGCTCTAGAAGATCCAGACTGGCTAATTGACATGCAAGAAGAACTCAATCAGTTTACAAGGAATGATGTATGGGACTTGGTTCCTAGACCAAAAGGATTTAACATCATCGGCACTAAGTGGGTGTTCAGAAATAAGCTAAGCGAGAAGGGAGAAGTGGTAAGAAACAAAGCCAGACTGGTTGCTCAAGGTTATAGTCAGCAAGAAGGGATTGACTACACAGAAACCTTTGCACCAGTGGCCAGGTTAGAATCTATTCGTCTATTAATTTCTTTTGCCACTCAACATAACATCACTCTTTATCAGATGGATGTCAAGAGTGCCTTCTTAAATGGTTATATAGATGAAGAAGTTTATGTCCATCAACCTCCTGGTTTTGAAGACTCCATGTCTCCAAATCATGTTTTTAAATTAAAGAAATCATTATACGGATTGAAGCAAGCTCCTAGAGCTTGGTATGAACGTTTAAGTTCTTTCCTTCTGGAAAATGGTTTCACTAGAGGAAAAGTGGACACTACTCGTTTTTGTAAAACCTTTAAAAAGGATATTTTAATATGACAAATATATGTTGATGATATCATCTTTGGAACATCTAATGCTACACTTGGAAAGGAGTTTGCTGAGTCTATGCAGGCTGAATTTATAATGAGCATGATGGGAGAACTCAAGTATTTCCTTGGGATTCAAATCAACCAAACGTCTGACGGAACATATGTTCATCAAACGAAGTATGTGAAAGAACTTCTGAAGAAGTTTAATCTTTCTGAAAGCAAAGAAGCCAAAACTCCTATGCATCCAACATGTGTCCTAGGTAAGGATGACGTAAGTAAGAAGGTAGATCAGAAGTTGTACAGAGGTATGATTGGATCTCTTCTATACCTAAATGCTTCTAGACCTGACATTCTCTTCAGTGTTTGTTTGTGTGCTAGATTCCAATCAGATCCAAGAGAATCTCATTTAACTGCGGTTAAGAGAATTCTGAGGTATCTGAAAGGTACTACTAATGTTGGTTTAGTTTACAGAAGATCCAAAGAATACAACTTAGTAGGACTCTGTGATGCTGACTATGCTGGAGATAGAATTGAAAGGAAGAGTACTTCTGGAAGTTGTCAATTTCTTGGAAGTCACCTGATCTCATGGTACAGCAAGAAGCAAGCTACTATTGCCCTCTCAACAACAGAAGCAGAATATGTTGCTACTGCTGGTTGTAGCACACAAATGCTCTGGATGAGAAGTCAACTAGAAGATTATCATATATATGAGAGTAACATTCCTATTTTCTGTGATAATACTTCTGCTATATGTTTATCTAAGAATCCTATCTTACATTCAAAAGCTAAACATATTGAGATTAAACATCATTTCATAAGGGACTATGTTCAGAAGGGTGTTATATCTTTAAACTTTGTGGATACAGACCATCAATGGGCTGATATCTTTACAAAACCCCTTGCTGAAGATAGGTTTAAGTTCATTCTGAAGAATATCAGTATGGATTTATGCCCAGAATGAGAAGATGAGAAGATCTTATGTATGAGTATCTTCTGAAATGAGATTGGATTAGTCTTTTATAAGAAGTTCTGATTGTAATCAATTAGAAGTAGTGATTCTGTTATTGCTAACGTTTCATTGTCTAAGTTGACTCATAATCTCTTTAAAAGTAAAACAGCTGTAACTGGCTATCCAGATGGTAAACACGTGTTCACTATTTCTAGACAAGCGTGCGTGCAGTTGAGGGGACGTCTACTTAGGTAACTGTGCTCATCACTTCTTTTGTCATTATTATCTCTCCATATGTCACGTAACATTAAATTCTATCCATCATTTCCTTTTATTTCTTTTTCCTTTAATACTCTTCAAACGTTTCTTTTCCCTCTTATATTTCTCTCTCTTGCATTCAGTTTCTTTTTCGCTCTCTCTCTCTTTGCATTCATATCATAAACCCTAGCAGTTTTCATTATCTGCAACTTCATCATGAATCCTTCGTCAAGTTCTGCAAATCAAGAAACTGATCGTAAACAAAAGAGAAAGGCAACTGATGAACCAGAAAACAAACCAAAAAGAGTAAGGATCACCTATGACCCTCTCAAGGTGAATCCCTTTGAAGCTATGATGTCTGGAAACTACTCTAGACGTGTGTATCAACCCCTTGATGGTATCCCTCAATCACCTCCCTCTTCACAGACTTCCACCACCTCTTCCTCCTCTTTCACCTCTCTGGAACCACCATCTTCACCATCTGATATCCTTTCTCCTTCAACCCATCCCACAGATATCTCCTCACCTCTCTCACACCCTTTTCCCACCAGAACACCTAACCCCTACAGTTTTGTGTTTCGTGGCTCCAGATTCACTGTCAACCCTCCAACACCAACCACTCATTCCTTTCTAGAGCTTTTACACTCAGATGTAAATAGCTGGTTGGAGATTCTGGGTGGTGCTCACCTTAATCATCTGGATGAGTATGCTACCTGCAACCTCTGGGAAGCCTTTCGCCAGGATTTTCTGGTTAGGGCTACGGATGTCCAGAGAATGATCATGATTGAAGCACCTGGGGCTCGCGGTCTTCTCTTGGAAGTTGGTGAAAGCAGCTATCACCATCTCATCAGGAACAGAAGAGTTCTTGAAGAGAGGATACCTGCAGATGAGATGGTAGAAGAAAATCTCTGTAGAGACATCGTGGTATGGAGACCAAAGTATCTTGTGCTGACTGGAGATTTTCAATGGTTGTTTGAATGGTTCAGAATGAACCCTTCTGAAAGCGCTCCTCGCATGGTCTTTCCAGAAGTGGTTTATCCTGCTGAAGTTGCTGGTCCTACTCCTCCAACAAACCTAGCAGCTATTCTTCAGGCGTTGGAAGTTGGAGCTTCTGAGTTGCCTGAACCAGAATATGCTGAGGCTGCTCCTGAGTCAGACTCAGATGTTGAGATGGAAGGTACAGAAGCTGAAGACCTTCCAGAAGATCGTCCTACTGAGATTGCTGTCCCTATTGGCAGAAGTTCTGGTGCTTCTTCTTCTGGTGTACCCTCAGCTCTGATGGAGACCTTGGAAGCTCTGCATCAGAATCAAGCTATGCTGGCTTCTCGTTTGGACGCGCAAGAAGCAGCCAATGCTGAGTTTCGCTCCTTCATGGCAAGGCAATCTGCAAGCACTGACGGGGTTCATGACATTCTTGCGCAGATTTTGTCTAGGCTAGGGTCTTAGTCTTTGGTCTTTGTAGTTTTCTTTCCTTGTTGCATCTTCTGGTTCTGCATACATCTTTTGTAATTCTATTTGCTTAATCAATGAAAAGTTTGATTCTGTTTCTTTCCTTTGTCGTTTTCTACATCTGAATCTTTTATATTCTTTTTGATGTTATGACAAAAAGGGGGAGAAAATATTTGATAAATGATCTGATTAATATTATCAGTTTCCGGGTAAAAAGGCCCCACATTACTAACAGAACTTGCAAAGTTCTATGCTTTAAGTTGTGTTGTTGTAGGAATTGAAGATTCAAGATCAACATAAGAAGCAACAAGATGAATCAAGTTCTTGGATTCTTGAAGCAAGCTGAGTGCTATGAAGCTTCAGAATCAGAAGCAAGAAGGAAGAATGTTCAGATATTCTAATGATAGAATATGCTCTGAAACATTATGTCTATTTGTTCTGATACATTCTATATGGCTCTGATACATATTATGTGCTCTGACTCATTCATGCTGACTTTTGTCGTTTAGTTTTGTTCTGTAACATTTCAGGATGTAGAGATGCTCTGATGATGCTCTGGTACATTCAACAATGTTCTGATACAATCTAGCATGAAGTGATGAAAGAAGAAATTCGAGCTCTGAAGCTGTCCCAATGGAAGCAAGAATCAGAAGCTGTGAATGTTCTGAAGATCTAAAGAAATTCAAGTTCTGAAGCTGTCCGATGGAAGCAGAAGTCAGAAGCTGTGAATGTTCTGAAGATCAAAGAAATTCAAGTTCTGAAGCTTTCCGATGGAAGCAGGAATCAGAAGCTGTGAATGTTCTGAGGATCTAAAGAAATTCAATGTTCTGAAGCTGTCCTATGGAAGCAGAAATCAGAAGTCATGAATGTTCTGAAGATCAAGCATATGTGAACGTCTCTACTGAACCCTAGGAGTTTGCTAAGTGTGGGGATTTCACCTAGACTAGAAATTCTGGAGTCCGGGAGGTCGGTTATACATAGGGAAGTGTTTAAACACCCTACATATCTGTAGTACTCTACAGGAACCTTCTCTGTGTCATTGTGATTGTGTTTGCTGCTAATGATTGGGAAAGTTTCTCCTTTGTGTTAGGAGAAGGAATTGATTTGATTTGAAAAGACAGACAGACAGACAGACTGACTATTTTTTGGTATTTTATTAGCTCGCTGAGATTCCTTGTGAACCTCATGCCTACATATCCCTAGTGGAAGTCAGAGCTTTAATGTAGTTCGGGGAACTAACTAGGGAAAATAATTGTTTTTGGTGCCTTGCTTGAAGCTCAAGGTTGAAGCTTGGAATTAAATCTCTGTTTACAGTAAAGAGACATGAAATCATCTCTACAAAGAGGTATTTGTACTATTCTACCACAAACATTTTGAAAGAGTGACAGAATAACTGAATTCATTTTATTCAAGAGGGGGACCTTACTTGTGTGTATGCAAGTATGCCAGTCAGATGCCTCTTAAATGAAAGAAAGATGCTCGTCCAAATTAGGGAAAGTGTACAAGTCTGGGGATGTGCCAGAGCATGTCTTTCAGAGTCCTAAATGGGAGACTTTGATTGAAATTGAAATTGAAATGTTTGTTTGTTTGAATGTGGTAGAGTAGTAAAAATATCTCTCTATAGAGATAAGCTATGTCTATCTACTGTATAAAAGATTTGAATTTAGCTGGCTTGTATGAGGCCCAAGCTTGAGGCTTTTTGATTGATTAATTAAACTAATTGACTCTGGGAGATGACTCCATTGAGGATTAATTACAGGGTATTTTTGTGTTCTGTACAAAGCCCAGAATTGAGGCTGACTCTATTTGGAGAGTGTTTATTTGATGGATTTTATTTGGTGTTCTGTACAAAGCCCAGAATTGAGGCTGACTCTACTGAGGGAGACTCTATTTATGTGCCTTGTACAAAGCCCAAGGTTGTGGCTGACTGTTGAGGATAATTGAATTTTTTAGACTATGAATGACTCTATTTTGTGTGCCTTGTACAAAGCCCAAGGTTGTGGCTGACTGTTGCTAGGGAAAACATTATTTTCTGCCTTGTACAAAGCCCAAGGTTGTGGCGGACTCTTAAATGAATTAAGTATGGATGACTATATGGGGAATGATCCTAAGTGTTAGGAATCTTTGACACATGAAAGTATGGTTTATCTGCCTTGTACAAAGCCCAAGGTTGTGGCTACTGAATGATGAAGAACTCACTGGGGAGACTCTATTATCTGCCTTGTACAAAGCCCAAGGTTGAGGCTGACTCTTGACAGGGGAGTTTTATTGTCTGGTGCCTTGTATGAAGCCCAAGGTTGTGGCTACTGTTTTTGTTGGTTTTAACTCTACTGGAGATTAAAAAAAGACTGTTTTTCTTTGGAAGCTAACCCTTTCCAGGGATTTTGACTCAGCTGGTGAATTTGTCTATTAAAAGACTGACTTTTATCATGTTTTTGGAGGCTGACCCTTTCCAGGGGTTTTGACTCTTTTGGGGAAATTATCTCCTAAGAGAAATGAATCTTTATTTTTTTTGACTTTTTATTAATTGACTTTGGAGGCTAACCCTTTCCAGGGGTTTATTGAAATGGAGGTTGATTTTAATTGACTTTGGAGGCTAACCCTTTCCAGGGGATTTTATTTTAGACAGATGTTGGAGGCTAACCCTTTCCAGGGGATTAAAATGAAGGAATGTGTGGAAGCTAACCCTTTCCAGGGATTTTATTGGACAGATGTTGGAGGCTAACCCTTTCCAGGGGATTAAAATGAAGGAATGTGTGGAAGCTAACCCTTTCCAGGGATTTTATTGGACAGATGTTGGAGGCTAACCCTTTCCAGGGGATTTTATTGAAATGATGGCAGAAAGATTATCTAGTGGAGACTTCTTGTTTAAAGCCCAAGAGGAAGGCTGACTCAATACTGAGGATGATCAAACATGGATCCTAGACTCTGCTAAGGAAGATTGATGAAGATAAGGGTGACAGAGACTATCCATGTCTCTCATTCCAAAAGGTGTACTCAATGCAAAATTGAGACAAACTTAGCTTGTTTAAAGTCTGGTTTAAATTAGAAGAAACTCACCAGGGTAGGCTAAAAGGTGACTAAAGACCTGTTCCTATGTTTATAAGAAACCTGATGGGTCCTTGTATACAAGCTCAAGAGGAAGCTGGAAATTCTTTTAAGAAGCCTGTGGGTCCTTGTACAAAGCCCAAGAGGAGGCTAATCGAGGGTCCTTGTTATAGCACAAGAGAAAGCTATGTAGTTTTGAACTTATTTTGGCTCTAAGCAAATGGGTAAGAGGTTTCACCGGGAATAATTCCTCTTTGGGTGGATGTGTCCTATTATTTGGATTCTAAGGTTTTTACCAAGATGTTTCACCGGGAATAATTCATCTTGGGGGTTTGAACTACAGATCTCTAATTAGGAAAGAGCCTTCACCGGGAAGACATTCTCAATCCTAGGCCATATTCCTATAATATATATATAGTTTAACTGTCCTAAGGTTTATACTCAAACGTAGTTCTAAGCAAATATATGTACAGTTTATATTTGACAGTAATTTAAATAAAGACTGTAAATTGAAAGCTTGTAAAGCCTAACCTGGATGGAGTGGAGGCCTTTGAAGAAGTATGTACAGAGCCTTACCAGTAATTGATGGATAACAGTTGAATATATAGGATAAACAGTTAATGGTTTTTGAAAACAGAAGAAGTGAAGATGGACAAAGGTCACATAGGTATCTGAAGAGTTTCACCGGGAATAATGCCCTTCAAATACCAGAAGAATGTTTTGAAAACAGAAAGAAGATTTTGAAAATACAGTTTTGAAAACAAGCTAAGAAGAGAAGGTTTTTGGGACTTACACTCTATTAGAGGCCCAGTACTTTACAGTACTGGTGTAAAAGCAATTGAAAATGATTTTGAATGATACAAGGTTTTGTTGTTTGAAAACCCTAATCATTTGATTTATTTGGAGATTTGAAAACAGTTTTGAGAATTGACAAAAGTCAACTTAATTAAAGTAAAAATAAAGATTTTTTACTTAATTAAGACCTAAACAATTAGGGTTTTATCATAAACTTTATTTACAAAATGATTGGGTTGAAACAAAGTGAATATATGTATTTAAAGTATTTAAGAAAACACTTAAAACATACTATTTTAAACCTAATAAAAATATATGAAATAAATAATATTTTTATGATTTTTTTGATTATTCACAAAATAGGTATATTAAATGATAAGTGTGTGAAAAATGAAGTGAAAATAAATTAATTTGATAGGTTAAATAAATATGTGAAGTTTGTGAGAAAATGAAAGAAATTGTGTGTTAAAAAAAATAGTTTTGGCCCTTGGAGGGTTTGAACCCACGCCCTCTAGGCCACACACTCAAAACAAACACCACTGAGCCAACGCGCGTGTGGTGATAGTGACTTGCCTTCACTTGGTTATGTTTCAAAACAAGTTGCAAATCCTTGAAAAATAAAAGAATCAAAAAGTCTGGGGCGAGGGGGATTCGAACCCCAGACTTGAGGCATGATGATACTAAGGGCGTATGGGAGGCCACTAGGGCAAGTTTGTTCAGTCGTTAAGGGAACGCCTATCATTAAAAATAAAACAAACTTTGCTCAGAGATTTGAAAAATGGCGCCACCCTCCATCTTCGTCTTCAACCTCAAGCTCCATCAATTCAAATTTCTGAACTCTCTCAACTCTCAACCATTTGCAATGATGTAAACATGAAACTTGCTCTAAATTCACTCACGATTCTAAATATGTAACTAACATGAATTAATATTAACTACATCTAACTAATTTACCAGAAATCGTGAAGAACCCTAAAATTTCAAAATCAAATTAAATGACTATACTGCAAGATAAATGGATGATGATAGAGGGTTTTCAATCCTCTGATGATGCTGAACAAGATAGAATCGAGCTATTTCACAAAGAGTACTTAAATTAGAGAAGTGAGGTTCAGGAACTTACCTCTGAAAATGGAGGTCGTGAGGATGATTGAGAGCACCTGGGCTTGAATGAATGATCTCAATAGCTTCCCTGAGACTCAATGATGCTAACTGAATGCTTGTTGGAGCTTGAAACCTCCTGAATTGCTCTATGGTCCTCCCTCGATTTCAGCTTCAAGTGAACATGGAGGGTGTTGATTCTTGAGTTACAGATGAGCTGCAGCCATCTGGTTAGCTTCACTATGACCTGAGGAATGTGCCTGGATGATTGGCTTGGCTCAGAACCTCCTGAATTACTCCATGGACCTCCAACTGCAAATGCTCCAAAGTGAGAGCAACAATGGTGTTCCTCCACTTACAGAAGTGATCCAGGTGCTTGGATCACCTCAAATGACCTCCCTTGAGATGTTAGAATGCTTACTTTCCAAAGATGAGCTCTGGTTTGAAGAAAACGATTCTTCTTGCCAAAGAACTTTGAAAAACAATAAGCATGAGAAGAGAAAGAGAAAGCAAGGAATTGAGTTGCTTTGGTGTGTTTTCTGAATGAGAATGAGGCCTCTATTTATAGGGAATTGGTTCAGAGTAATTGATCATAGTAAGCTTGCTTAATGAGGTGAGTTTGGTTTCTTAGCCATGAAGAAAGTTTGAAAATATCCCAAATGCAATGATGCATTTTCGGGCTAGCTTCCCCAACCATTGATCTTGCATGATCTTAGGGAACATTTCTGATTCAGAGGAGAGTTCTAATTGGCTTAGAGCAAGATTCCTTGATGATTCACCATTTGCCATAAATTCAAAAATGCAATCATTACATAATCACATGCCTTTGTTTTTGGGAATCTTCTCTAATCCTTATGCAATGATGAATTTGAATGTATGGCATGTCTTCAGATGTATTAGAGGTCGTGTAGCATCATTTAGTGAAGCAAAATGCACAAAATTGCAAAGTTTCAAATTGTACATGACCTATAATTTCACTTCATGAGGCCAACTTTGAACAAGCATAACTCCTAGCTCAAATTGAATTTGGAGAAGGTTGAACACAATTTGGAAAGCCCTAAACATCTACTTCAAATCATTAGTTTATGTCTTCTTCAGAATCATTTGGGAAATTTGTGAAAAATGAGCCCAAAGTTGGATGAAAACTAGGTTAAAACACTTAGAAAAATTTCTAAGTGTTTATGACCTAAACTTCAAAATTTCCAAAACTTCATAAATGGTTGATATTTTGAAAAAAGTTCCTTTGTAAGATGTTGTTTTATTTTTCAAGATCTACAACTTTCATGTTGGAAGTTTTTTGAGTTGTGTAGGTGAAATTTTGAGTTCTCACCATGCCTTCAAAAACCCTAATTCCCGACTTTTCGCTCCTTGATGAATTTCTTTGAATTTCTTTGGTCAAATGACTTTGACATCCATATATTGATGATATTGATCTTTGAAAGTCATTTTTTGACCAAAAACCTTAAAAGTCAATGATGATCCTTCACAGTTGACTTTTTCCTGACAAAGTGAATTTTTTGGGCTTTTGTGTAGAAACAAGATCTTTTCCTCAAATGAATGATGTAAATGGATTATATTGAGGTAGTAGAGATTATTGAATCATGTCTTGAGTTTTGGATTCATGCCCTGATTAAAAGTCAACTATCTTGGTGAATTAGGTCAAAACCCTAATTTGTCGACCATGTGAAAATAATGACTGTAGACTTTGAATTGAAGTGTGATGTCCAGTAGATCTTGTAATATGAGTTATTTGAAGATGATTGATGTCTTTGAATGGTTCCCTGAGGCTTTTTAGGGTTTCCCAAAAGTGATCCCTGATTTTAGTCCTTGATAGGCTCAAAACCCTAGTCTGGTGACCTGAGTAAACCTGTACTCATATGACTGGATGTCTGTCAATCATAGATGAGAAAAGTGAAGTCTTTGAGCCTCATGATTGTATTAGGGACTAATCCTTGTATTGATTGATCCTTTGCCTGAGCTTTCTTGTCTTTGAGCATCCTCGATTGGATACCAGATGGAGAAGTGACTGCTCTGGGAACTTGTCTTGACCTGATGAAAAATCCTGAAGATATGCCATCTCAGGGGGGTCAAAAATTAGGGTATGACAGATGCCCCTATTTAAGTTTCTTTTATCTGGAGGGAGAGAGATTGATATCTCGATCTCTCCTGCATAAAAGAGACTTAAATATCAAAGAATGCCCGAATTTTGGGCGCTCCTGAGATGTTGTAACTGACATAGTCTTTGCATGATTTGATCCTGTTGTCGCGCTTGGCGGGGGATGAGGAGACAAACTCCTGCAGAAATACTTGATGTGGATTCTGGTGAATGGATGGCAATGTTGGATGCGCAATCCATCTTCTTTAACTAAGTGTTGATACTTAGAAAAAGGTAAACAACCTCTTCTCGTTTCGGATGTCCATATCTCGAAACTGGTCTCGGTTGTGTTTGGACAATATCTCAGATAAAGAGAAAATTTCCAACGGTTTGTTTCCTCATCAAACTTCTCATCAGCACTTGGAGACGAGACGCCATTTGATGGTAAATAAAGAAACTTCAAAGGTTTGTTTCCTCGTTGTTATACCCCAAAATTTGCCCACCTATTTTTCAAGAAAACTCCAATCTGAAAATTAAGGGTCTCATATAATCATGGATTTTTATTTCAACAAATATCCTGACATATGAAATACTTAGTTTTTAGAATTTTTCTTATACAGTAATTTGGCTTGCAGTTGAATTTATTCTTACGCAAACGCCAAATACTGTTTATTACTTCACACATGCTATTTATTTATTTACAGATAAATAGTACTGACACAATTGGTACAGAGTTAAATCTTTTTGCAGGCGCAGAATCAGGAAACTCAGACTGTACTGGTAACAGTATATATTAGTTATTTATTATGTCTGTGTTTTTAACAAGTCATGTAAATAACTTTAATTTTTCAAACATAAAACAAAAACAACAAAAAAAGAAAATTAACTTTGACTGTTGATTTTTCACTCTAACTGCTGCATCAATACCTGGACAGTCAGTTGACAGCCAAACTGCTGGCAGTACAATTCTCAGTGATTTGTACAATCAATCAAATCAATCATTCACAATTCAAATTTCCAAGATTTTTGTGTTAGAAGTCTTCTGAATATCACATGATTAGCAGAAACTCAACACTGCACAAAAATCAGGTACGCTTAACTGCCTCCTATACAGACAGTCCCTAATCAGGGTTTTTCTTGTTTTAACAGGAGCAACAAGTTTTGAGAGCTCAAATGGATTTCATATACATCCATACATCTCAAAGTACCATCATACAAATTTTCAAACTTCAATTCACTCAGACGCACCGTCAGCAGCTCAAACAGTCAACAGACGACCCGTTTGACCAAAAAAGTCAACTGACAGTCAAAAATGAAATTTTTTGTCAAAGTCCATATTTTGTCAAAGGATTCAACATTTGATCATTGGATGATCACAATTCATCAAGGAAAGATCAAAAATCAACAAAACCCTAAGATTCAAAATTAGGGTTTTTGCCTGAAAAGTCAACTCAACTTTGACTGATCATAACTCTCTCATCCTTCATCCAAAAAATGTCAACCAAAGCTCATTTTGAAGGAAATTCAATTATCTTTCAAATGCAATTGATCCCATGGTCATAGCATTCACCATTTGAAAAATATGGCCAAAGACATTACAGGTCATTTTCAAAGTCAACAAAAAGACACTTTTTTCAAATAGACACACAAGGAGAACCAAAAATCATTTTGATATGAGACCAAAGACATTGGTTAGAGGACTCTTTGAGGTTTCCAAAAAGTGCAAGATCTCCTTCATATGACAAAAATTGAA